>NC_058134.1:86893265-87174609 GCF_016433145.1 Gracilinanus agilis
TCCAATTTTATTTGTTTGGAAAGTGTTTTGTAGTTGTTTTCATATAATTGCTGTGTTTGTTTTGGTAGGTAGATTCCTAAGTATTTTATAATGTCTAGGGTGATTTTGAATGGTGTTTCTCTTTCTACTTCTTGCTGCTCTAGTGTGTTGGAAATGTATAGAAATGCTGATGAACACACTAGAAAAATGATATTTTTATTTTTTAAAACTATACACAATTTAGCCCTTAAAAAAAACTGGACTACTAAGCAATGGCATCAGTAGATAAATATCCCTGTGGGTTCCATACTAGCTTAATGTTAAAATGTGATATTATCTACTTTATTTTTATTTATTTTATTAAATATCTTCCAATTACATTTAAATCTGGTTCAGCTGTACTCAGCAGTATTGTAAACATTTGAGGTCCAGCCATGTTTGACACTATAGGGACCTGAAGGTAAAAGATGGATTCAGGAAGGCAATATGTATTCTGAAAATTACATTTTTAGAGTAGCTTGGAACCCGGAGAAACTGAGTGAATTTGCTGAGGGTCACAGAGCCAATATATGTCAGAGGTGGGACTTGAACCCAAGTCTTCCTCAGTCTGAGCTCAGCTCTCTATCTACTATACAGTCTGCCTTTCATTTGGGTTATGCCTTAGGAACAAATAGGGAACCAGAAAACATTTTTTTAATAGAGAAGTAACAACTGATCTGGTTGTTCAGTCGAGTCAGAATCTTTGTGTATTTAGGGTTTTCTTGGCAAAGATCCTGTAGTGGTTTGTCATTTCTTTCTCTAGCTCATTTTACGGATGAGGAACTAAGTCAAATAGGGTTAAGTGACTTGCCCAAGATCACACAGTTAATAAATGTTTGAGGCTAGATTTGAATCCAGGAAGATGAGTCTTCCTAACTAATAAGCCTGGCATTCTAACCACTTTACTATCCAGCTTCCTGATTGATCAGGAAGAATGATTATTCTGTGATTAGAAAGAATTGCTCAGACTGAAACAACCATTCCAAACCTTCAACAATAACAACGAAAGAGGATTGAAACTGAGAAATTTTGAGGAATTAAAGAGGGGAACTAAAGGAATTCATGACCCCCTCTTCTTAATAACATAGGAGAGCAAGTCATCTGATATAAGGGTGGGTCAGGGAGGCTTAGCTGATATTGAGAAGAAAGAAGAAAAAGTTTAACTGTCACTAAGGAGATAAGATTAAAGTAAAAGTTTTAAGGAAGTTGAGGCAGAATCAAGGAGCTAAAGGAAGAGTTGATGGAGGAGAAAGGGAATTTCAAATCCTAGGAGAGGTAGAAGGTTATAGTATCCATAACCCAAGGGGAGGAACTAACTTCAGCAAGCATCACTTAACACTGTGCTTTAAATATATTGTACTTGATTTAAAAGTATAGTCTTACTTCTTGAAACAACAAACAAACAAACAAACAAACAAAAAACCCCATATACTCTAAACAAAGGAGACACTCTGTAACAGATATAGCAAAGATGTGGCATGTTTCCCACAATGTGCCAGAACCAGATTAAGATACAGCTACTATCTGACTTTATGTGTCAATATTTTAAATATATTAGCTGTATCCTTTAAAATACATAAACATTTTTTTTGTTTTATAAAGCAATAAGGACCTGGTATGATACTGGGGTAGCCATTATTTCTATTTGAGTTTAACACCATTGCTCTTTACCAATTTAGATAACAATCCCTCCATTAATTTGTCAATTAGTCCTGGGAAATTGTCTGAGGCACTTAGAAGAATTGTCCAGGATCACCAAGTAATAAGTATTAGAGGCAAGCTTTAAAACCCAAGCCTTCCTAATTCATTGCCTCCATGTTTCTTTTGGCTATAGGAAACAGGGCAGAATAGCTCTTTACCTTTGACAGGTACACTGCAATTATTGACTTCACTTTAGAAAAATTGCTGATCTTGAACAGAAGTTGGTTATTTGTGAACATTAAACACACCTTCATGGGCAGAAGTCAAGTGGGAAGGACTCCAATGTCTGAGTTTTTCCAACTTTTTTTTCAAGGTACTAGATGCTATGTAATGTAATTTCTATTTGAGACAAGAATTATAAATAAAGAAAGATTAAAGTTAACTGTTTTCCAATCTCTGTGTCTTGGTATAATCAAGGGCATCAAAGTCAATTGGAAAGTGATCCAGGCTCTAAGATGGGGTCTGTTACTGAGTTTGTGATCTTAGGACAACACTATAAGTTCCCAAAGTCCAAGTTTCTTCAGTTTTAAAGTGGAGGTAAGAATATCTGCCCTGCCTATTTTATAGCATTTAATAACGATAACAACAACAATAATATTTAGCATTTATATAACACTTTAAGGTTTATAAAGGCCTTTAAAAATATTATCTTAGGGGGCAGCTAGGTGGTTCAATGGATTGAGAGCCAGGCCTAGAGACAGGAGGTCCTAGGTTCAAATCTAGCCTCAAACACGTCCTAGCTGTATGACCTTGGGCAAGTCACTTGACTCCCATTGCCTAGCCTTTACCATTCTTCTGCCTTGGAACCAATAGAGTATTGATTCTAAGATGGAAGGTAAGGGTTTTAAATATATATATATATATTTTATCTTCTCTGATCCTCACAACAACCATGGGAGGCAGGCTATTATTATCCTCATCTGCAGATGAGGAAACTGAGGGAGGGTGAAGTTAAGTGACTTATGAAGGTCCATACTGTTAGTATCTGAGGCTAGATTAAAAAAACAAAACAAAACAAAAAACAACCTTATTCTTCATCTTATAGTCAAAACTATGTATTGGTTCCAAGGCAGAAGAGCAGTGAAGGCTAGATCATTGGGGTTAAATGATTTGACCAGGACTGCACAGCTAGGAAGTGTCTTAGGGCAGATTTGAACCCAGGACTTCTGTTTCAAGGTTTGGCTCTCAACCCACTGAGATTAGTTTTTAATTCAGTTTTCCTAGATTTCTCTAAAAGACATATTTTCTGTAAAGTGCTTCATAATAGTACTGTTCTTATATAACTATTAAACACATATATATATATATAATATATATACACACACACATATCTATACTCATTCATATGAACACACATAAGTACAAGGAGGTAGGAGTTGTCTTTATTATTGGCAGTTTATTAACCTGTAGACAAAAGAAATACTAATAAACAACTAATTGTAGTCCTTTGTACAATGCATGTGAACCTGTCTTTTAGTTATAGACCAGTGATTCCCAAAGTGGGTGCTAACGCACCCTGGTGGGTGCTGCAGGGATCCAGGGAGGCAGTGATAGCCACAGGTGCATTTATCTTTCTTATTAATTGCTATTAAAATTTTTAAAAATTTAATTTCCAGGGGTGCTAAGTAATATTTTTTCTGGAAAGTGGGCGATAGGCCAAAAAAGTTTGGGAACCACTGTTATAGGCTATAGCTATTTGTGGGATATATAGACTGGTACTCTTGGTGTGAGGACTTGTTGCACTCACTCATTTTTAGTGCTGCTTATCCACCTTTGGTGTCCACCTTTCACCTCTCACCTGTGGCTCTAAGCTATATAGTATGTGCACTGGGGATACCCCAGTCCTCAGGACACTGAGAAATTAAGTTGCTTGTTCCAGGTAAACATGACCAGTACATGTCAGAGGCAGGACTTGAAACCAAGACTTCCTTACTCTAAGATCTCTAACCACATCACACTGTTTTGAGGTACTGGGGGTAAAAATGGCACAGTCTTGTACTCAAAGAGCTTTTATTCCACTTGGTCATGTATTATTTACATAGGTATAATCTAACTTAAGGAATGATAAGGGCAAAACAGAGATCCAAACAAAATGTTTGAAAAATATTTGAACAGGGAGAGAACATTTTCTGTGGTGAGGATCAGAGAAGGCTATACAGAAGAGATGGCCACTGAATTTCCTTGAAAGAAGATAAAGCTTCTAAAAGGTGAAGGAACCCTAAGAGAGGAGGAAATCCAGGCAATGTGGATGGTTTGAGCGAGACAAAGATTTACTTAGGAGAAATGCTAAGTAAAATAGTCTAGCTTGGCTGGAATATAAAGCATAAAGCTCAAGATGAGAGCTGTATGATGAATATGTTAAAAGTTCTGTCTGTTTATAGGCTTTTGTCCAAAAAAGGCCACTCTGTTTCTTTTTCCTTCAAAGTAAGTTGGTCTGTTTGATTTTGTTTTGCAGTGATCTGGAGGCTTGATTTTATATAGCATTTCTTCAATCTTTAGTAAAATGTCACATAGCTTTAGGCTGCCATACAGCAGCTACTACTCATTTATGCCTTAATAATGAAACCTGGCATTTATAAAGTATATTAGAGCTTACAAATCTTCATACTTATTTCTTGTTAGGAGGATAGATAAGGCAAGGCAGGTATCATTATTCCCATTTAAAAATGGAACTGTATTGCTGTTGCCTAGGCTAGGACCTAGTTAAATTCGGAGAGGCACAGCAGGAAGTTAGCTCAGAGTAGTGAATTTTTCATTCACAGTAATATTCCATTATGTTCATGAACGATAATTTGTTTAACCACTCCCTAAGAGATATATATCTATTTAGTTTTCAATTTTATTGCTGCTAAAAATACAATTATAAATGTTTTGGTGTAAATGGGACCTCACTTTTTAATCACTGGCTTTCTTGGGGTATATGCCCAGCAGTGGGGTTAAAGGGCTTGGATGTTTAATTTACTTTCTCAGCATAATATGATTCCAAATTGCTTCCTGGAATGGTTGGACCATTCACAGTTTCACCAACATGATATACAACAACTCCTAAAAGAATGTATACTAAGTCTTGGAGAGGTTGTAATTTGCACTGGTTTAGGTAGGAGATGAAGTGATTCAGGCATCCTAGTAAGGTAAAACACCATTAGTCAACAGCAGGACTATGATTAAATCCAAGTTTTCAGATTCCAAACCCAATGTTTCTTCCACTAAAAAGCTAGTTTTCTGTGTTAATGTAATGATTGTTTTCTAGATAGACTTCATTATGGTGAGGAAACAATTGGGGAGGGTTAGGGAGAACAGTGTGAGTGGTTGGTGGTAAAGCAACTAGAGTGCCCAATCTGAAGTCAGGAAGATTCATCTTCCCGAGTTGAAATTTGGCTTTAGATCCTTACTAGCTAGTGACCCTGGATAAGCCACCTAAATATTTGCCTCAGTTTCATCATCTGTAAAATGAGCTGGAAAAGGAAATGGCAAACTACTCTAGCATCTTTATGAAGAAAACCTCAAAAGGGGTCATAAAGAGTCAGACATGAATAAAAACAGAGAGAGAAGATTGGGGAGAAGTTTCTTCCAAATTAGCTATCCAATTCTTGGATCCATCTATCAAAAAGCATTAATTAAACACCTACCATGGGCCAGGCCCTGGAGATAAAAGTACAGAGGATGACACAATCTTTACCCTTGAGCAGCTTATATTCTAATAGATGCTAAGGAAGGAAAGGGGAAAAATATAGATATGAGATTTCAGAATCATAACCACGGAATTTGGAAGTTGCAAGGTGACTTGGTGAGCTTCTATTTAAATCATACACAAATGGGATCTTCATTCTAAAATGCTCGACAATTAATAATGTACTTTGACTTCCAAAGAAGACCCACTACCTCTGAAGGTCTTTCCACTTTCAGATAACTTGTTGTAAGGGAGCTTTTCTTGACCTCAAACCCAAATTTGCTTTTTTGCAATTTCCCCTTATTACTTGGCTGGTTCTCTCTGTCTCTCTCTGTCTCTGCCTCTGTCTCTCCCTCTTTTTCCCGCTCTCTCTCTCTCTTTCTGTCTCTCTGTCTGAGTATCAATTCTAAGAGAAGAATGGCAATTGGGTTAAGTGACTTACCTAGGGTCACACAATTGAACCCAGGGCCTTCCAACTCCTGACCTAGCTAGTGCTAAATCCACTAGCCACCCCTCCCTACATATCTCTTTAATCTTTTCTCAGGCCAAACATACTCCCCTCCCCATTTCAACTTCTTACTTGCTCTCCTCTGAACACTGTCCAGTTTGAAACCATGACCCCAGTTTCTGGAGATGTTAATCCAATTGGCTTTGGAAGTTCTGTTCTGGGCCCAAGTTGTGTTGGTGTGAGTGCAAATTCATCTAGGCTACAGTCTAGCCAGCCAGATAAGGCAGTGCTTTCCAGCCATACATATCAGTCATTTTTGCCATCCACCTGCTGCCCAAACCTAACATTTTAAAAGTATAAGGCACACCTTGCTTTAGACATTTTAAGTAATATATATATATATATATATATATATAAGTAAATACTATTTCTGCTTGGGAAAGAATGGATCAATTGACTGTCTTATGGATGAACACACCATCCTCTCTAGACTAAAGCTCTTTTCCTGGCCACTTCACTTTTGTCTGTTGATTTCATGTATTACAATGTGATACAATGTCTACAGTGTAGATTCCTTGAGAGTAAAGACTGTCTTTCTCCCTTTTGTACTTGTATCCTCAGCACTTAGCAGTCTTGAAGAGTAAGTGCTTGATAAATATTTTCTAATTCATTCACTGAGAACACTTTTCTGAAACCCACAGAATCATTTACTTAGAAATGGAAGAGACCATAGAGGAGCCAATAAGTCCAGCCTTTCATTTTGACATAAGGAAATTGTGTTGTGCAAAGAAATTAAGGGACAAGCTGTCCCAGGTCACATATTGCATCAGCTAATAATAGAACCTGAATTTGAACCCAGATTCCAAATTCAGTACTCCTTCTATTTCACCTAGTTGTTTTCCTTCCTGTTAATGTGTGGTTTGGCTGATAAAACATGATATTAGATGATAATTATACTAATAGCTAACATTTAAGAATAACTTCATGATTTGCAAAGTGCTTTATAAATATTTCATTTGATGCTCACAACAAACTAGAGAATTAAATACTGTCACAATTTTCTTTCTATAGCTGAAGAAATCAAGGCAAAGAGTAAAATGACCTGCCCAGGGTCAAACCAATAAGTGTCTAAGAACTAATTAGAATTTGGCTTCCCTTCTATTCACATGTAAATAGGAAACTAGTTTTCCTACCTTGGAATTACCTAAAACCCTTTTTTTGTTGCTTGTGCTTTCATCTAACAATCAATAATCACTACCTTAAGTGTCAAGAATGGATTGACATGACTACTAAGGATTTTGATGACATTTAATCACTGATGTCTTAAAGAAGAAAGGCAGGCAACAAGTTCTAAAAAAAAAAGAGAAAAGAATGCAGGTCTGTGTTTAACCAAACACAAAAAAAAGAGAAAAGAATGCAGGTCTGTGTTTAACCAAATAAAGCAGAAGGCTGTCCAAAAGCCTTACTTCAATTTGAACCTATTAATACTTAAAGATTCTTGAGTGCATTGAACTGAACAGTCTTGAATATATTATTGCTTTTGACTTTAATCTGGGTAAGACAGGGATATTGATTGAATTTACAGTAAAAAAAGAGTCTTGAAAACTCCCCAGAGTGATCTAAACAATGCATTAGAGAAGTTTCAAACTCTATTGAAATATCAATCATTTAAAAATACAAAACAAAATAAAATAAAACAAAAAACCCACAACACAACCAGCCTCTCCAACAAGCGAGGCACCAGAAAGTTTAACCTCAAACCCACAGAATAACTTAATTCCATCATCTACAATCCTCTGAACTTCCCTCGGTTAACCCGTGATGCAAAGTAAAGCTTCGGTGGGCTTCAGGAGCAAAAGATTTGGGAGAGCCCTGGTGACTGCAAATAGCCAACCAGGTCTTCCACTTTAAATTCTGGACCCCTGGGGAGATTAGCAATATTTGCATTGCTCCTGGAGTATCCGAAGGAATAGTGCTCCAACCTGAACTCCCTTTACTTTTCACTTTCCTGTTTCCAGCTACCGAGGAGCCCTCTCCTGTGCCAATATTACTCTAGCCGCCAGGGCGGAGGAGGCTCGCAGGCCCAGCAGGTAGCCAGCGCAGCAGAGTAGGGGAGCCACCGTAGCAGCTGCAGCCGCTCGCCATAGGTGGCCTACGCGATCCCTGGAGTCCGCCTGGTAGGCGGGAGCCACTCCTCCCGGGTGTTAGGAGAGCCCTCCGCCCAGGGCTCCCCCTCGGCCCCACCCCCACCTCGCCCGTCGCTCGCCAGCCTGCCCGCAGCAGCGTGCTGACGTCACGCGGCGCCTGGAAGGCGGAAGCGCGGGCGCGGGCGCGGCTGCGGTGGCGGCGCGAGCTGCGGCAGGAGCCGTTCCCTCCCAGTGAGAGGCGCTCGGGGCTCGGAGCAGTATGCGTCCAGCCCCTGCCCCAGCGCCGGACTTCTAGCTCTGCCCGCTCCGCCTCGCCTCGCCGGAGGCGGGGTGCCGCGGTGGGAGAAGGGGGTGGTCGTGGGGCTGAGCCTCCCACCACTGCCGCCGTTGCCACCGTCTCCTACTCTGCCACCACCGCCCTCGGTGGACCTCGGCGGGGCGCGATGAGCGGCGCTGGGGACAGGACTCCTGGAGGAGATGCCGCCTCTAAGGCCGCGGGGGACCTCAGCACCACCGCCACCAAAGGTCCCGGCGTGGAGCCTCCGCCCGCAATGCTGAGCGTGGACGTGCCGGGGTTGTGCGCGCAGTTCGCTCGCAGCTTCGTATTGCTATTCCCCGTGTACGTGCTGGGCTACCTGGGGTTGAGCTTCCTGTGGATCCTGCTGGGGCTGCTGCTACTCTTCTGGTGCCGGAGGAACAAGGGCCACAAAACCTCCCGCTTCTATAGGGCACTGGCCTTCTTGGAGAACGAGGAGCAGGCGGTGCGGCTCAGCATCTGCACCTCGGACCTGCCCGCCTGGGTGAGCCTAGTCCGCCCCCGCGCCCCTCCCGGGCTTGCACCCTTCTCACTCGCCTCCCAGGGTCCGCTTATATAAGGACTGACCCCTCCCTGCCCAAGTCCTCGAACCGCTGTCCACCCACCGCTGTCATTGAGCCCCATCCCTTTCCCAAACATCATTCTGGGGCACCCTCCCCGAAGAAAGTGCCCAGTCTTTTGGCCACAACTCTGGATTTTGGTTCCCTTTATCTTGGAAGAAAGAGGCACACAGGCAGAGGTGCTGGAGACCCAGATTTACTGAGGGCATTATTGTAGCCTGCCACATCCTGAAGGGTCGTGCCAGAAAATCCATGTTCTTCCTTTTACATGATCCGTAGTTTATTGGCCGCTGGGGGAAAGGATTGCTGCTCTTTGCTGTTTTCCCTGCAAGATGAGTTGTTGCTTGTTGGGTTCTGAGCTAACCAGGATGTCCCTTCCTATTTCATGTCATTCTTTCGCAAAGAAGGCCTTGGGGAATGGTCAGAGAGCTGTAATGGCTTTAGGCCTTCCTTCCCTCCTTCCTTCTCTCCCTCCCTCTCTCCTTTCCTTTTCCTTCCTTCCTTTCCTCCCTCCTCTCCCCCCTTTCCTTTCCTTTCCTTTCCTTTCCTTTCCTTTCCTTTCCTTTCCTTTCCTTTCCTTTCCTTTCCTTTCCTTTCCTTTCCTTTCCTTTCCTTTCCTTTCCTTTCCTTTCCTTTCCTCTCTTCCTTCTGTGAAAAAGTGAAAGGATAATGCATTTCTTTTTAATCAGATCCTACTCTGTGAATCCCCTCCCTCCCCTCCTTTTCCTTTCCTGAAATGAATCCGATTCTGCTGAATTCTATAGCTGGTGTTCCCTGCAACATCTCTTGAAGGCAGAGTGATTTAAAGTTTATGTTGCAGTCCTTTATGAATAACATTGTGACGCTTTGGTTTGGAAAATCAGCCATAGAATTTCCAACTTGGTTTAAACTTGAATCCAACTGGAAGTTTTTCTAAAGATGTTGATCAATGAACATAAAATGATCATATTGATAGGATTTATTTCTGTGATTCCTTTCTGTGTTTATCTGATATGGTTTTCACTTCTGCCTGGTCTTCAACCCAAATGGTACGGGAATTTGAATTTAAGGAGGATGTTTTTTTGTTATAAAATTGCTCAAATTGAATGAATTTTAGAAGGACATTTACCATATGAGAAAGAAAGGGCATTGGATCATAAAGAGCTTTGTGAAGTAGGGCAAGGAAAGGAGAAAGCAGTAGCTGGAAATTTGGGGGAAGGTATTTGTATATTCATTAGGGTAATGGTTTAGATATAATAAGTAGTAATGAAGTGAATTAGAAAGGGGGTAACTAGAAATTGATTCTTGGGGAAGAAAATACCATGGTCATTGAGGAAAAATATTTTGGAGATTCTAGAGGAGAACTAGTTTGTTTTCTGTATGTCACAGGAAAGATTAGGGGAAATCAGAGATCAGAAAACTGGAATAACCAAGGTGGGAAATATCAGGAATTCAAATATGTACCCTCTTGGGAAGTTCGAAAGAATGAGGGAATTTTTAAAATTAAATCTTGTACACATGTTCTAACAACTGAAATAAGATTAGAAAGAAGGGAAATTGTAGAGTACACTTTTGTATTTGTTGAAAGTAAAGATGGTGATGTCTTCACACAGAAATAGTAATTAACAATTATTGAATAACTAGAGGTTAGATATTTTATATATAATCATTCATTTGAGTTAGTTGCTGTATTGAATGGTTCAAGTGAAGCAAAACCAAGGAATTAGAGAGGAAAGACTTAGAAGGAAACTTAGACATCATCTGGTTCAACCAGATACTCTCATTATCATCCCATAGAACAGTTTCATTCTCTTTTCATTAATTTTCACCGATTTTATTCTGAAGTATTTACTATTGAATGAGCTGTCTCTTCAAACGTGCTACTTGATTTTGCCTTGCAATATACAGGAGACATCCCCAGTTACCTGTTGTAGTTTGTGGGGCCTAAATGGGAGATCTGAACAAAAGGGTATTTAAAAGTTAAAAACAAATAAACAGTGTTGTTTCTTGCTTATCAGCATTTACTTAATAAAGGATTCTTCCTAAATACACTCTCAGATTAAGAGATTTTCATGGCACATCACAGTCTGTGATTCAGAGTAGGGCTGAGGCATGGAAAACATGAGCTGTATTTCCTGACTTTGAACTTTGGATTTGTATTCAGTACTATGAGGCTTATCCTGTTTAAGTTATAATATGGTAGCTAATGTTGAGGAATAGAAGTGGGCCAATTGTATAAGATTAATGTTTTTCAAAACATGTACACTTACCTTTAGATGGTGAAAATTAAAACAAGGCTATAGATTGGCATTTAATGACAGTACTTAAATGTTTGCATATTTTTAGTTTTTTAATAATATTAAAAATTGTTTTCTTAAACCTGCCTGTGATTTTTATTCATGTAGAACAGTGGTGCCAAACTTAAGTAGAAATGGGCCACTGAACCATCCTAGGTACCTTAGGGCCTTCTGTTGATTTAGAAAACTATACTTTAACATTACGTAAGTTCTGTTGTACTTTTATTTATTTTGTTAAATATTGCCCAATTACATTTTCAACTGGTTTGGGCTGAACTGTTGCTGGATAGTATATTTGACACCTCTGGCATTGAGAACTCAGGGTAAGGAAATTTCCTCTTTCAACTAGGCAGGCACCTGTTCAGCAACTTAGATTCTCAGCACATTACCTGGAGCATTGAGAAATTGTGACTTAACCTGGGTTACACATCCAGGACTTGACTAAATATTCTGACTTTGGCCAGCTCTATTCATGAGATTAAGGTACTTCTTTCTTTAGGGGATGGTGTAGGGATAGATATTATTTTGTTGCTTTTGGAATTTATTGCCAGCACACCATGGAAAATTAAGACCTACTATGTTTAATGCATTGAAAGATATGAATTTTAGTAAAGACAGCTTTCAGAATCTTTGAAAGTTAGAATCTAATAAGGAGGATACCTTTTACAGAAAATGACAGCTGAAGACCTAGGAATGAGAGGACTTTTCTCACTGCTAATACTCATATTTGTAATTAAGATGCAATTTTGGGGTTATGACTGAGGGGAGCAATGAGGCTTCTCTGGCCCAGCCTGCTTATTTCATTTTAAAATCTAGGTAAATAGGGGCAGCTAGGTGACTTAGTGAATAGAGAGGCAAACCTAGAGACAGGAGATTCTGGGATCAGATCTGGCACCAGATGCTTCCTAGCTGTGTGACCCTGAGCAAGTTAGCTCCAGCTGCCTGTCCCTTACTGTTCTGTCTTGGAACTGATGCTTAGTATCAATTCTAAGACAGAAGGCAAGGGTTTAAATAAATAGATAAATTCTAGGTTAATGCTGAATTTTTGGCTTCAACAATAGTGGTCCACAAAAAAGTCAGGGGTTTCTTAAATAATTTTGAGATGGAAATTTTAATTACTCTAGTATTTAGGGATATTTTTTTAAATAAGCATAATAGCTTAGCAAGTACATTATGTTATACTATACAGTCTTATTTAACCCATTGTGAAAGAACTGCTTTGCTTTATTAAACTTCTAAATATTAGGGTCTGTAGTACTAGCTCTGATTGCACATTGAAGTTTAAAGCCAAATGAACAAAAGCAAGAAGACCAGTTACACTTTGACCACATGTAAAAGGAAGGGCAAACATTTGTCTTTTCCCAATGTGTGACTCATTGAGTTATACTTAACTAATCAGTTTTGGGAAGACCCTATTAAGCCCAAAACAAAACAAAGCAAAAAACAAAAAACAGCTAAAGCTCTACTACTTTCCAGTTGTAATTGTAGCTAATAAATAAAATCTCAATGTTAATCACTTTTTTGAGCCAAAATAAACTCTATATTAAAAGTTGATTTCTAGTTTAAGCTTTAAATTCCAGGAGATTTAGATAAAATAGTAGCTGAATACCTATCATTTCTTAGACTAGGAAACATGCTTACATATTGTTGTATGTTTATAAATGTACTACTGCGTTAAGTAAAAGAGGAAAAGGTGGTGATATAATTAAATCACTGAAGTATGGAGTATAAATACACTTAAGTTAGCAATAAATGAACAAAATCATACCAAATATAAGGCAGCAAATACTACCTCAATTCAAACAATACAGTGTTGTAGTTACTCTTAAAATGATCAGGCCTCAGGTGTGCCAGATTCCCCACTACTAGTCCTTACTTGACTTACCATCCTTACTTGACTGCTTGGAGTTTGTAGGATGAAAGGTAATTGGAAAAATATAGTGCATTCCACATAATAATTCTACCTTTGTAGGTTCCCAGATTTAAATCTGGAAGGGATTTGAAAGGTTATCTATTAGTTCAGCCCCCACAAAAACTGAGGCTGAGAGAGATTAAGTGTCCTTGACTTTTTCATCCTTGTTCTTTCTGATGTACCATGCTATATTCATTGAATTGTTGCATTATATACCTTTCACTGTATCTCAAAACCGAGGGTCATTGAGGTAGGTGGAGAAAAGTTAATGTGCAGAAAACTGGCACTGATATTTCAATTTTTCAGTACTTATAAAGGGACTGTAATTTTTTTGGTATAAACACTCCTGTCACTGAAGGTATCAGAGCTCCTGCATTCATAGTTCCTGTATTATTTAGTAGATGATCTTTGGAAATTGCTATATCTAAAAAAAAAATCACCAGAAAGTTATGTATGATCAAATTTAGTCTAGTATGCCCTCTTTCTCAATTTTTAAGTCTTTGTTAATTTCTCTGTCCATAGGTAGCATAACCCTTAAAATCCTAAAATTAGGTTATTCAGATATGAGGTGTTACATGTATGCATTTAGAGTTCTAGCTGAAAGTTTCTGAAACTATATAATACTTGTAAATTCAACTTAAGTATATGTAAGCAGTCACTTTGTTAAGAATATTTTTGATGGAAAATTTTGTTAAGAATATTTAGGATGGAAAACTAACTCTGGATATCGAATGATTTTTATTCTAAAGTTTTAATAAAATGTTTCAGATGAGACATTGAAACTTTAGAGACCTGTGATTTTTTTTTTTTTTTTTGGACCAAGAACTCCCAGGAAAGGAAATTCCCTTTACTTGCAATGACCAGTAAACACCTTTCTGCAATTTATAGTTTTAGAGCATTGCCGTAGGGCACTGTGAAAGGTTAATTTATTTGCCCATGGTCACTCATCTAGCATGTGTCAGAGGCTGGACTCTTAACTCCATACATATTGTTGTAAAGAATACACTTTGCGTACCTGAAGGTGCTTTGACCTATTTACAGATTGTACATGTCTTCAACAGAAACAGTGATGTAAAGATTATATACCAAATCTTATTGTTAACAATATTGTGTGCTGTCTGTTTTCTCAGTCTTAGACAGGATTATAGGGCTCTTGAATGAGATTTGGATTATGAATTTTCTTTTGGTGTTCTAAAAGGATATATCAGTAACCAGGTAATGCAGGAAATCTGGTTCAGGTTTTAAAATGTATTTGGATCTCTGATTACATAAAATAAAATGTAAAGTAAATCTTTATTAGGCTATTAAAGCTCTGAACTGGTCTTTATAAAAGCATGATAGTATTTCAAATAAGTCTGTTTTTTCTAAGGACACTATTTTTTAATTATTTATCTAGGGAAGTACTAAAGTAAAATTGCAAAGTTATTTTGGAAATTAGTAAGAATTAGAATCCTGAGATGTAAACAGATGTATTGCTTTTACCTTTTTGGAACCATTCCTTGACTTCAGTGGCCCCTTGGGATTTAGGTAAAACTAACTAGTACTGAAATATATGCCCACCCTACTTATATGAGTCAATATCATTATTTTTATCTCAGAACAGTGGTATTTTTAAAACTGGAATTAGTTTTGTAATGGGAGCTGTTACACACACACACACACACACACACACACACACACACACACACATATAACTTTTCTCTTTAGCTGTTATATTTCTAACTGTACATTTACATATAAAATTATGTGATATGTATTACCTTTTGTCTTAAAGTCAATATTAAGTATTAGTTCCAGGGCAGAAGAGCAGTAAGGGCTTCCTTGACAATTTGGTTTAAATGTTTTCCTCAGGGTCACACAGCTAGGAAATAGTGCTTCTAATAGAATGATTTTGATGATAACAATTGCATGTTGTTTTAATTTATAAAATTGTAATTATAGTTTAAATTTTTCCCCTATTCTCTGTTCCCTTTTTCATTCTTTTTAATAATTGAAGTTGCATTTTTCTTTCTCGTATTTGTTGCTATTTTGTCCAATTTGAAAATATGTATGTTTATTGGAAGCTAAAAGATTTATGAGGATCCCTGGCTTTGCTGCTTTCCTACCAGGGTGACCTTGTACATATCTCTTTAAGCTATCTTGGCTTTAGTTTCCTCAACTGTAAAATGAAGGGTCCAGACAAGATGACCTTTTTAGCTTTGAAATCCTGTGATCCCGGGTATGATAAAATGAACTGAACATAGATAGAAGAAGTCTTATGACAGAATCTCAAACCATAATTTTAGCTGTCTCAGTTCCTGGGATTCTCAAGCCTTTATAATAACTCTTATCAAACCTTATTCATTGTTTGGAAACTTTTAGCAGGGTAGTGGAACAATTGCAAAAGTAAAACTTAGCTTAGAGTAATGTTTATTTTTAAATCATTAAAATACACAATATCTGTAGCCAGATCCCTTCTTATGTAAATAACCTTTGGAAGAATAGCATTCCCCTGCACTGAGTCAGTCATTCCAGCTTTTTCCCTGACTTTGTGTCATGCTGGATATTAAATTTTGTGCATTTCAGTTGATTTAAAAAAAACAAATTAGAAGTTTTTATAGTCAGATAAGTAAACATTTATTAAACATCTCCTATGTTCCAGGTATTGTTACAAATATTAAAATTAGTTTGAGGAATAAGGCTAGATTATAATTTTACTCAAGCTGAAAATAACTAGTCACATGACCAGCATTGGTATCATTTGACTGTCCTTTCTCCCTGAGCAATATGGTTAATATGAGACATTGCTTTCAATAGAATGTCCTAACCACTACTTTTAACAATAAATAAACATACTAATATTCTAAAATTTTAAAATTCTGTAATCAGAGTATCCGTGCTAAAAGGTATCTTAGAAAAAGAGCATTAGGCATGGTGGGCAGAATCTGCATTAAAAGCCTGCCTCTCATACTTACTAGTGTGATCATTGGCAAGTCACATAACTTGTGAGAGCCTCTGTTTTCTCATCTGTAAAAAAACAAAGATTTCAAATCCGGCCTCAGACACTTCCCAGCTGTGTGACCCTGGGCAAGTCACTTGACCCCCATTGCCCATCCTTACCACTCTTCCACCTAGGAGCCAATACAAAGAAGTTAAGGGTTAAAAAAAACAAACAAACAAAGATGATTCAAATGCTTCCTATATTACAGGGTCATTATGAGGGAAAACTTAAAAGTTCATTTGGAAGTGATTGACATTGAGAGACAATGACTTTACCTAACATAGCTGAGCCTCCTTATTTCTAGATGCTGTTTGTACTATATTATTCTCAGTTTGTCATTCATTTCCAACGTTTCAAAATTGTCATTTAAAATTATAATGTAAAAGCTGGCAGCTATTTGACTTATATAATGAATGCTTAGGGTTTTTTTAAGGCCCTCTGTTAAATACTGTGGAGTCTCCAGACATTTAATAAATGATCACTATCCTTAAATTATAGATTTAAATATCCTAGAAGTTAGCCCCAACACTTTATAGAAAAGGATATTGAGGCCCAAGGATGAAAAATTATTTGCCCAGCATCAAAGTAAATAAATGGTAGAACTGGGATATAACTCCATATCCTCTGATTCCAAAGGCAGTGCTTTGGCTCTTATACCATGCTATTTTGTTAGCATACAATCAAGTTAGGAAGACAGGCACTGGGGTTAAAGATTTATTCAAGAATTAATGATTAGCAGATGAATGATGTATATGGGTAGATAGATAGATAGATAGATAGATAGATAGATAGATAGATAGATAGAAAATTTAGATGTGCTAGAATAGATTTTACATCATGGAGAATGGAGGAACTTTCTATTAGAGGGTCAATATATAGTGCAAAAACTCCAAATGTATAACTTCAGGTCGTATTCTGCTTGTACTTCTCAATTTACTTTTGTATTTTATTTATCTATCTACCTTGTCTTCTGCCAGACTCCTTCCCTATGGGCAAGGACCTTACTTAAAGTTCCTATTTGAACTAGTGCCTACCTTAACTGCATACAGTAGGTGTTTAATGATTAATTGAAATGAAGTATATTGGATCATTCTCATTAAGGAATTTAGGATAACATTAATTACTTTTATTATACCATAAGGTCAAAAGTTCAATTTAAAAAATTGTAACTTCTTTCAAAGTAGTATTTATAGTTTAATGATTAAAACAAAGGGTTGGAAATTGGTATACTTTAGCTTCACTTGTGGGTGGATTAGTATAACTTCTCTGAACCTATTTTTTATTGGTATATTTATGCCTTTATATCTGAGTGTTTTGAAATATTTGGAGTTCCTCAGATGAAGGGAATAACGAAGGGATATATATTTGGTAGTTAAGGCTATTATCCAGCTATTGTTTCATTCAGTGTTACACTCAAATACCTCTAATACATTTACCATCTCTTGATTAGATCATCTCTTATTACAGAGGACGTGCCAAATTGCCTGAGCTGTTTACTTCTAGTGGAACTAATTTCAGGTTTTCTTCACTATTCCTCTTTTAGGACACAATTAGAAATTCCATTATTATGTGTTTGTATATATACATATATATACACACACACACATACACACACACACACACACATACATATATATATGACAAGGAATTTTTCTTAACCTTTTCTCATTCCCCCCCACCAGAAAGATTCCCAAAACATTCTGTCTAAAAGATTTTAAATTTCATTGGTGAAAACACAGTAAGTTGCATTTGTTATGAGTTTGTTTTACAGAATGCTTTTCTCATACCCTAAGAGGTAAGTGGGGAGTATTACTCCTGTTTTACAGATAAAGTAACAAGAATTTATTGTGTCTATTTTGTGCCACATATTGTGCCAAGAACTGAGAATATAAACACAAAAGTGAAATTTTTTTTTCAAATTGAGTTTACTTTCAGTTTCATATTTGGAAACTGAGGCATGAGGAAGCTAAGAGATATGTCCAAAGTCACAGTAGATGTCAGACTCAGGAAGAGAACCCAGGTTTCCTTACTCAAAGTTTATCCTCTCTCTACTATAGTAGATCCTTCTCCCCAGGTAATTAGAAATTACATTGATACGTGAAAATTGTTTGGAGAGTATGGCTAAAATTCTGTCCTCTTTGAGATTAATTTGAGCATTTTTAAATGATGGGTTGAAAATGCTTAGGATTCTAAGTTTGTTACAAAGGAAACCTTTAGGAGAAAAGGTGTAGTTAGCAACATGTGATAGAGACTATTCCCCCGCTCCCCTCAATGAGTTGGACGGGTTCATTTGTCAGGGATGGAAAACCCCATAGTAAAACAGCTCAGTTCTGCCAACTTTATGGTGACCATTTCTTTTACCCCATTCTAGCCAGCCTATTATTTGTATATATTATATGGGACAGAGAGAGGTATTTTTGGCCAATGGCATCAAAAACTGTGAGACCTATAAAAACCCTTGAAGAACTTATTGGAGAGAAGTCTTAAATATGTGACCAACTGTACATAACTGCATGACAGATTAAAACACTGCTTCTAAGGATTTTGAGCTGCTTTTAAAATGCAGTTTATATTCCACCTCCTATGGAAAGTATTTCCAGATCCCTCCTGTTATTAATATTCTTGCCTTCCTCAAATTATTTTGTATTTGTCTCTGTAAATGTCTTTATCTGATAAAATGCAAGTTTTTCTAGGGCAGGGTGTCCCTTATTTTCTATCCCTAGCATCTAGTGCAATGTCTTGTGAAGAGTAAATGTTTGTTCAGTGAATGAACAAACTAAAGAGCAGTTCCAGAAACAATAAACCGAATGCTAGATAGTTTGATACAGTGAAAAATAACCTAGGAGTTAATAATATAATCATATGAAATCAGATATGTTTACATCATTGTAACCTGGAGTAGTTGAAAGGAGATGGGTTTTAAACCAGCTTGAAAGTATTATAGAATTTGGCGTGAAGTAAGGGGAGGATTCTACCAGGACATTCTAGATAGGGAGAACAGATTATGCAAATTAATCTACTACTAGCTCCTTAGTCCCCAAGTGCCCTTATCAAATAGTTACTTCTAGGCTCTTGGGAAAGACCTGTGGGGGGTGGGGGGAAGGCAGTGGAGAAGGAGGTTTGTATTGTGGTAGTCAATGAAGAAAATGGTTTCATAGGTAAGGGAGATAAATTTTATGGGAGCAGAAGGGTCAGGCTGTAGAAAGATTTAAATTTCAGTCTAAAGAAGTTTGAGCTTGATCCAATAGCTCAAGTTTTCCTGATTTGGGGAGTGACTGGATAAAAATTGTATTTTTAGAAAGATGAGGAACAGCCCTGGTTTTTAAGAATGGATTAGAGTAGAGACTAATGCTAAGGAAATCTGATAATAGCCTTTTAACTTGCAGTAATGAGGGTCCACATTATCATTATAGAAGTAAGAATGGAGAGAAAAGAACCAGTCTAAGAAAATTTGTCAAAGAGCCACTAACAGTTTTTTGTTTTGCTTTTTGCTTAGAAATTATATGTAAAGTATGGAGCCATGCTAGAGAAAAGGTAACTTATTTAAGTGGAAAGAAGTTGAGACTGAAAGACTAATTCATGAGGAGCAATGACTAATAATAAGTGGGAATAATTACTAGAAATGACACTTGTTTAGTTCTTTAAGTGTAAAGCACTTTACAAATATATTGTCAACTAATAATTCCCATTTTAGTTGTATCATGTTTTGCATGTGAGCCTGAGAAGTTTGCCCAAGGTTACACAATTAGTAAGTTTATAGAGCTTTAAATGCTAGGTGGAGGAGTTTGTATTATTCTAGAAGCTATAGAGAGCCTCCCACTGAAGATTTTTGAATAGGGGAGTGACTTAGTCAGATCTCTTCCTTTGAAAGATTATTTTATTAGCTGTTTGGAGAATGGGTTATAGAGGTAGAAGACTGAAAGCTGGCAGACCAGTTAGGAAGCTAGAATAATGGTTTAGGAGGGAGGTGATGAGGGCTTGAACTAGGGTGTTGGTCATGTGAGTAGAACAAAGGAGATGAACAAGAGACATGTCATTGACTTAGCATTTGGATATTGGGAGTGAGAGAAAAAAGTGTAGATGACTATTAGATCTATTTGTCCAGCCCTAACCTCTCTCCTGACCTCCAGGCTCATATCTCTCAAGCTGCCTTAGTCACCTTGAACTGAATAGCCCATTAAATTTAACATGAGCATGACCAAATGACCATGACCCTCAGTAGTTAGAGAATCACTGTCCTCCCAGTCACATAGGCTCACATCCTTCACAACCTTTGTGCCAACTTCTCACTTTCTTACATTCAACTTACCTCCCATATCCAATCTGTCAAGTTCTGATATTTCTACCTTTGTTACATTTTTTGTAGATCCCCCCCTTCTTCTCTTATGTTATCCTCTTGATGCAGGTCCTCATCTTATGCCTGGACTATTGTAGTAGTCTTCCCCACTCCAGTCACCTGTCAAATCTCTTATAAGCATAGCTGTGACCATACCCTCCCCTTCTACCCCATTCATTCGTTTTCATAGACTCTCTGTTACCTCTAGGATAAGATATGAAATACTTTGGCTTTTTTTTTTTCCTACCCTTCCAGTCTTCTTATATCTTACTCCACTTCATATACTCTCTGATCCAGTGGTGCTAGTCTCTCTGCTTTTCCTCAAACACTATATAGACTTCATCTCTCAAATCCAAGCATTTTCACTGGCTGTTGTTCATGCCTGGATTATTTTTCCTCCTCATCTCTGCCTTCTAGTTTCTTTGGCTTCCTTCAAAACTTAGACTTTTTTTTTAAACCCTTGTACTTCGGTGTATTGTCTCATAGGTGGAAGATTGGTAAGGGTGGGCAGTGGGGGTCAAGTGACTTGCCCAGGGTCACACAGCTGGGAAGTGGCTGAGGCCGGGTTTGAACCTAGGACCTCCTGTCTCTAGGCCTGACTCTCACTCCACTGAGCTACCCAGCTGCCCCCACTTAGACTTTTATCTTCTGCAAGAATTCTTTCCCAGCCTTCCTTAATCTTAGTGCCTCCCCCCCACTCCCCCACTTCCCCTAATTTCTCTTCTGTGTATCTTGTTTGTACATAATTGTTTGCATGTTGCATGTCTTCTTCATTAGACTATAGGCTGCTTAAGAGGTGCCTGGCATATTGTAGGAGATTAATAAGTGCTGACTGACTTTGAGGTAGGTACCTGGATGACTGGAAGTGTAAGGATGATTCAAGGCTGATGTTGGATTGCAGCCTCTCAGACCTCTTGTGGGAGATGGGCAGTCTTCAGATCAGCAGCTGTTAAGCTCTCACTGGAGGTTGGAGAATCAGATCCTTACAGAGGGAACACATTGCAATGGCTTCGCCGAGGAAAGCTGTTATAATCTCTCTCAACCTGATGGTTTGTTTGGGAGAAGGTGTACTTCCACTAGAAAGGATGTTACTGGCAAACAGGATGTGATTCCCTGACAAGGATATATATGGAAATCAACAGGATTCCCAATAAGGAAGATTCCCCCAACACCAACTGTCAATTCTTGGTGTGAAGGAAGGATTCTATCAAGGGTAAGAGATGTTGTGGCCTATTCAACTGTATAATCCAAAGGCTATTAAAACAGTAAAATAACTTCTTTTAATTAATCAGGGAAGGTATATTGAATATAGGATTGAAAGGTTGGGTAAGAAGGATGAAGGAATCTTTGTTAACTAATCAAGATGGACCAAAGGTTGGCCTCACCCCCAAAAGGGCTAGACCTCTTCACTGTGTATCTCTCTCTGCCTAACTTCTGCCCTAAGTAATAAACTAAATAAATGAACAAGGTTAGCAGGATGATATCAGATGTTGATTTAAGATCTTCTGAAGTGATTTGGTGATGTTAATCTTGGTTTCTGTTAATACGATTTATAACTGCAACAGAGATCACACTAATATGGGGACTGACTGACACAGCTAGAATCTGTAAAGCAGGAATAGGTTAAAGGTGCTCCTGGTATGGATCTGCTAGGGTTCAATGGAGAGTCTTGCCCAGACCTCCCACCACCCTTTGACCCAAAACCCAGAATGAGCTTCCTCTGCCTGGGGATCACCCCCTTATATAGTCCAGTTCCAACTGCCCCCCAACTGCCTTCAGTTTCTTGGGGTTCCAAAGTCTGAACCCTCATTTGCTTCTCTCTTGCAATAAAGCTTATAGTAGTAGTATTCTTGCACAAATAGGGAGCTTGAAGGAAGTGTCATTTAATGGGGAAGAATATGAGTTATTTTAGCATAGATCACAAAAACTTTATGTATATTGGTGGGGATATGAAAAACCCCTGAATGAAGAAGAATTGGAAGGAAGGAAGATAGGACTGAAGAATGACACAGTTGATCCCAAATGAGAGATCTAGAGTGTTGGTGTTAGGGACAGAACTTATTAGAGTGGGTTAGGAGTAGAAAGAGAGGAGTGAATATTTGGGATGCTGCAGTGTAAAAAAAGGTAAAAGAGAGTCTTTGAAGAATCTGTGTTACAAGCTAGAGATTAGATAGAAGCAAGATGAAAAGTGAAAACAGAGTTTACTACACAGAAGGACTGTAAACCAAATGCTAGGACTTGTTAAAGGCTGACTACTAAAGATTCATAACAGGCACTTAGCTTAACATATTTAGTACTTTAAAATTTCAGCCCTCATTCCTGTTGTCAGAAAATAGATTGTCTCCTGTTAAGTCCATTGAACAATGACTTAACAGTTTTACTCTATAGAGTTTGTACCCCAAAGTTTTCATTTTAATAAAGTTAGGTAATTTATTTAGATTTTGTAATGCTCTGCAGAGGACAAAGAAAGAGGAAGGTGGGGAAGTAATAGAGAGTGGGGGGAGGGTTGGGAACAGAGGCTATAACTTTATTGGGAGTCCTCCTTTTACTATTAACAATGAAGAGGAAACTCTGAAGCATCCAGTAATTGACAAGGCAGTGAACCCCTGTGCCTTTCTTGAGAAAACTAAGCTGTGCTGAAAATGGTGCTGCATTCTCTGGTGAGAGTATACAGTGGTACTGGACTGAGAATGGAGTAAATCCTTTTTTGGTGTTTCCTTCAGGAGCCACCTTTTATACACTAATGTTGCATATCTTCATGTTGTCATTCTGTAGTAAGTTAAAGGCTGGCGACTAAAGATTCATTATAAGCTCTTAACATATTTATTTTTTTAAAATTTGAGCCCTCATTCCTGGTTGCAGAAAATGGATTGCCTGCTGCAAGTCTTATTGCTTTCACCTTTTTACTTCTATCTGAACTAGGAAGGGGAGAGTTAAAAAAAATGTGCAGCTGAAGACAGTATCACAGGGTTTTGTTTGAGTATGTTGTCAGTATCTTAGTGGGTATTATAGTGGGTGTTGGGAATATTTATTGGTGGAAACCAGAGTGGTAAATTTTTTGCAGTTTGATATGTGAGTAACTAGGTCAAGTACTGATACTGTTATTTCTTAGAAAGGATGTTTTTGCTTGCCTTTGATCCTAACTACTTCCTTGTGGTTAATTATTTTAATGCCTTATAAAAAATGAAATTATATACTATGAGCCAGTAACCTTGAAACTTCTTTTCCCCCCATTTCCTCTCCCCACAAACCCCAAACCCTACTGTATGACAAAAATTATACCACACAAATTGAAATTTGTTCTGGGCAACCTTTTTAGATTGGGGATATTGATACTGATAACATTATTATTTCTTATGAAAAGAATATCTGTACTATTATCAGCACAGGAAGGGAAGTGGTACAAAACTTCTCATTAACATGGTCTGATCCTAGAATTTGTTGTGCTAAAATTTCAGAATTAGTTTCACTAATGATGTGTTGTTTTTTTTTTTATTTTAAAAATCTGTTTATTTCTATGACCACGTTACTAAACTGTATCAGGTCATTCTTCAAATGGCTACTACAAATTTTACTCACTTGCTTCATAAATACAAATTATTTCAAGCTGCATTTTCAAATCATATACATTTACTTATACATTTCTTTTATCACTTTTTTATACAAAAAAGGTTTTTGTTGTGTTTTTTTTTGTAGAACTGATCTAAATTTCCATAGAAAACATTTAAATTCTACATTTTAAAATTCCTTTTATTGGCCAGAAGTCTCCAAGGGAGGTGAGGAAATAAGGTAGGGAGGGAAGTGAGGTAGAGTAAGAGGGGGTATAAGACTGTAAAACAAAATTCCAGAGTATGTACAACTAGTCAAATACTTCTTTATTAAAGACTGATAACTGCCATCAAAAGGGCAGCATATTAAAAACCATTTCGTCCCCCCCCAACAAAAACCTTTTTCACAAGGACCACATTCTTATAGCATTTTTATCTATAAAACAGTAGACAACATTTTTCATAATCTGTTCACTTAAAAAAAGACATTTCTACACCTTAGAGATGTTTATTATAATGCAATCTATATACTGTGCTTTTAGAGAGACAACAGCTTAGAAAAGGTTTATCATGGTGGACTTATTTACAAAGTTTACTCTTTAAGGTTAGCAATAAATAATCTTGATTTTGGAAGAGATGTTACTCATGCTTAACTGAAAAGATGAATGTATACTCTCTCAAAGTATGTACATAGTAATATCTCCTTCATAGCACTCCTATCAATAGCATAAAGATAATTTTCTCTAACATTCTTCATATTCAGTCTTGCTTTTGGAGCATACATCCTTCCATTTTTACAACTTCTGGCCATCCTTCATGTTTGTTTGTATCCTTATTGTTCTTTATGTGCTGTTCAAAGGGGCTTTTTGTCTTAATACCTTTTCCACCACAGAAGACTCAATTGTCTCTAAAATCAATGTTAACAATAGCTGCACTTGCCTTATTAGTGAGTTTGGTTGCTCCATCATCAAAGGTTCCCATTAAAACTATGGTTCCATCTGGAATAGACTTAAGGAATTCAATAAATGGTGCCACACTCTCCTCCCCACATATCAAAGTATTTGGTGTGTAATGCTTCTCCTGTTTTTCCATTTACCAATGCAACATTGATTCCTCTTCCAAAATTATTCTTTACACCACTCATTAAAATATTGTCTTCCACACAAATTTTGGGGCTAATGTCATTCGCTGCTCCACTTGCCATTTTGAAGGCAAAATGTTTTTCTGAACAAGCTTTTGAAATCCCACATTTATATCTGGGAGGTTTTGTATAAAGCTATCTGCAATGCTGACTTTGCAAATAAATTTCCCAAGTTTGAATCTAGCTTTATTTCAAATACTTGAGATATAACATAACATGTCAGTAGAAATACTGCAACAGCAACCACCAACTTTACAGCACCTGCCATCCTCATGTTTGCGTTTTCAATCTATGGCACTATTTCATTGAAGAAGCATCCAGCGCCAGCCGCCTCACGAGTCTGTCTGCCTGCCAAGCCAGACTGTTGCTTGTATCTGGTCCCTGCCTGAGGCCGTTCAGTGTCACAGACCTACTCTTAGCCCTCATCCTCCACCTCCCCAGGTCCCTCTTGCTTCCCTTCTACCCTGGCATATGGACCAAGATATAAGTTTTGACAAGTCAATTTAGTTTTACAAATAGCTAGTTTATTAGCTTAGGGTAAATAAAATCATTCTCTGAATAAGTAATGGTGAAGGAAACAAGCATTTATTATGCTCATATTGTGTACCAGGCACTAAGTGTTTTACAAATGTTACCTCAATTTGATCCTCCTCCTCGTTAAAATAACTAACACACACTTAATATGTGCCAGGCACTGTGCTAAGTACTTTATAGTTACTATCTTGTTTGAGAATTCATAAGAACTCTGGGAGGTAGGTGCCATTATTATCATTCCTAATTACAGATGAGGAAACTGAGGCAGAGTCACACAGCTAATAAGTCACATAGGGGTCACACAGTGAATTAAGATTGAACTCAGATTTAAATTCAGAACTTCCTAATTTTAAAGCTGACACTATTTGCTGGGCTGCTGTTCAAAGCCTACAATCAACATTTACAACCTATGTGAACAAATTGCTTGCCTTCTTTGGACCTCAGTTTTCTCATCTGTAAAATAATATGGTTGGATGAGATGATTTCTTTAAGTCTTTTCCAGCTCAACATTTATGATTGATTCTATGATCCCAGTTCATAATGACATAAGCAGCTAATATAACATGTTTTACTTGTAAAGTTGCAAAGCACTTTATTTACATTATTTTATTTATCAGAGGATTCGTTTTTGAGTTGTTTTTTTTTTACCAGACTAATATTCTTTAGTTCTTTCACCTAACTTACTTAAGCATAGAACTCATACCTTCTTAAATTTATCAGTGGTATAGTAGTTTAATAATATAAATTTTGTTACAAGGAAAAATTAGTTAATAAATCACTTAGCTTAAAGTTTTAAACAATTAGTAAATAAAAGATGCTATCAGCAAAGCCACCTAGAACAAAGCTTTTTCATATTGGTTTAAAGTTTATTTGGATTTTTAAGTTATATATAACAATTCTTGCCAGCAATATGCTTTTATCTCAGAAATATGACCCCAAACTTAATTTATACATTAGACCAGATAGGACACTGAAAAAAGGAAAAAAGTGGAGTGTTAGAAAAAAAACTGAGCCCAAATGGTCCCTTTAGTACAAATTTCACTTGTTTTTCTTACTTGATCTTTTTTCCCCCTTAAATAGTATAGGAAGATGAGAGCACTATGTTTGGTGCTTAGTGCGATTTTTAACTTTGTCTCAGCTCTTCCAAAAAATAGGGGAAAGAATCTGAACAGCCCTTGCTCTTACTAAAGCTCTTTCTCCATAGGATTTCATGGTGTATTCAGAATATGCCAAATTGCTTAACAGACTGACCTATTGAAGAAAAATTTTACATCATGCTTCCATTTGTTTTCTTTTTAGCTCAGACGGTTAAAAATGACATTAATAAGGTCAAGATCAACCATTATCTTTGTCTTTTATGGCAGTGACTTATAAGATGAACTCTGTCTTTAAAATATATGCCTTTCTCTTGTGGAGCATTGAAGGACCATGGATGGCAACATAAATCTTTTATTACTTTTAGAAAAATAACTAAAAGCTTATGTTTTCACTGACAGTTTAATTATCATTTTGTAATAGAGACAGCACAGTTAAAGTTGAAATTGGTTTTCCTTTTTCATTTCCAGAGCTGTTACTATAATTGTGTCCATTTTTGCCTCTTATTACATTTCTGTAGCAACTTTTTAAATGGCTTTACTCTGACTTTTTTCTTCCATTTTGTCTCATGTAACAATTGCTAGGTAAATCTTCGTAAAATGGCCCTTTTGTCCTGTTGTAACTCCTGCTTTTAAATCTATTCTGGTGAACAATTAGCCTCTCAGATCAGTCCCAAGCTCCTTGCTCAGGAATTCACAATCTTCTCCCACTGACCTTTTCTCCCTTCATCAGTCTTTATCTCCATCATCTAGGACATAATTACTTTTACTTTTATTTTTGGAAGTGTAGAGCTGAGGGCACGGAGGGAAGCATGGAGTCACTATAGGCAGTTTGTTTTCTCTGTGCCTGGGCAGTGAAGGAAAAAGAAGGCAAAGGGATACATAGTGGTTAGGAACTCCCTTTTAAGAAGTTAGGAACTCAGGCGAGGTGGAAATAGCCAGGATCAAAAATTAAACAGAAAGGAGTACATTGCAGTTAGAAATATAAATAAAATTTTATTAAATTACTACTTTGTGCCTTTTTTGAAGCATTAATCCCAGAATTTGGGACCTTTCATAGAAATGATTGTCTTCATTGCTGAACTTGGTGGCTTGACTTTTAAAGGCCATTCAATTAAGAGGCCATTCAATTAAAACTGAGGCTTTAGTTGGACAGGTCTTTTCACTGTTTCTAATATTCAATTATTTCATCTTTGAATTGTTCTTTCTTATGATATTGTTAGATCTTTGAGAACAAGGACTATATTATTCATTCCTTCAGCATGTATCAGTCAAGGACCATGCTAAGCATGGTAATGATGCAGTTTAGGTATTTTTCATTGAGCTTATACTTTAATGATATTTTATAGTTATTTTGAGTAATATGGGCACATATACTTTCAAAAGAATTTTAAAAATTTTGATGTAGTGATAAATGAATAGACTAATAGTTGCTTCTTTTATTATTGCTAAGATTTTTTGTGGGAAATGCCTTTTTTTTTTAAAACAGTAAAGTATTGGAACCATCTGTTTTTAAAGAATGGGAATTTTCATTCTCCTTGTGTTAATAATGTAATTGATCTAAGCATATTAACTCACTAGCTTTTGTTGCTGCTGAGAAATAAGGTGCTACTATTTCACAGTTTATCTTTCATTAAGATACTACTCTTGTATTTTTTATATCAGAATTATTCATACTTAGAAACTGAATACAATCCATATTCTACATGTATAAATTCATTAAATCTTTTTCAAAACTGATTTTTAGAAGTTTCCTTTCTTTTTTAAAAGAGCTATAAGATTTTTTTCAATTATTTATTTATTTAATTTGGGGTCTTTTTCCATGTCTACATGATTCATATTCTTTCTCTCCCCTCCTCCCTCTCCCCTTCCATAGCCAACCAGCAATTTAACTAGATTTTACATGTATCAAGACCTATTTCCATATTATTGATATTTGCGATAGAGTGATCATTTAGAGTCTGCATCCCCAATCATATCTCCATTGAACCATGTGATCAAGGAAATGTTTTTTCTTCTGTGTTTCTACTTCCACCGTTCTTTCTCTGGATGTGGGTAGTGTTTTTTCTCATAAGTCCCCAAGAATTGTCTGTATCATTGCATTGCTGCTAGTAGAGAAGTCCATTACATTTGATTGCACCACAGTGTATCAGCCTCTATGTACAATGTTCTTCTGGCTCTGCTCCTTTCACTCTGCATCAATTCCTGGAGGTTGTTCCAGTTCACATGGAATTCCTCCAGTTTATTATTCCTTTGAGCACAATAATATTCCATCACCAGCAGATATCACAATTTGTTTAGCCATTCACCAATCGAAGGGCATCCCCTCATTTTCCAATTTTTTGCCACCACAAAGAGTGCAGCTATAAATATTTTTGTACAAGCATTTTTCCTTATTATCTCTTTGAGGTACAGACCCAGCGGTGGTATGGCTAGATCAAAGGGCAGGCAGTCAGTTAAAGACCTTTGGGCATAGTTCCAAATTGCCTTCCAGAATGGTTGGATCAATTCACAACTCCACCAGCAGTGCATTAATGTCCCAATTTTGCCACATCCCCTCCAACATTTATTACTTTCCTTTGCTGTCATATTAGCCAATCTGCGAGGTGTGATGTGGTACCTCAGAGTTGTTTTGATTTGCATTTCTCTAATCTAGAGATTTAGAACACTTTCTCATGTGCTTATTGATAGTTTTGATTTATCTGAAAACTGCCTATTCATGTCCCTTGCCCATTTATCAATCAAGCAATGGCTTGATTTTTTTTTTGTACAATTGATTTATAGTTCCTTATATATTTGAGAAACTAGACCTTTGTCAGAGGTTTTTGTTATAAAGATTTCTTCCCAATTTGTTGCTTCCCTTCTAATTTTGGATGCATTGGTTTTGTTTGTACAAACTCTTTTTCAATTTAATGTAATCAAAATGACTCATTTTACATTTTGTGATATTCTCTATTTCTAGCTTGGTCTTAAATTCTTTTCTTTCCCATAGATCTGACAGGTATACTCTTCTATGTTCGCCTAATTTATTTATGCTTTCCTTCTTTATATTTAAGTCATTTACCCATAGAAGTTTCCTTTTTACTCATTGACACTCTTTAATGGGATAGTGCCTATGGTTCTGACTGAAGTTGTATAGAAGAATTTCTGCTCCTGTTCCTGCCCAGCATTTCCCAGGGTGCAGAGTCTTTGAGGCTGCCATCCATCTCATCCACTTGAAACAGCTGGGATGATTTTGGTGTATTGCTTTGCATTTCAATGACTTTGCTCCTGTATTAAGACTGTGGATAATAGACTGTCAGCATTCAACCTTAGTAATCTGTTTGTAGTGTATCATTTGTCTACTTTTTTTTTCTTATGAGGAAAAACATTAAAGATGATATCTTAATAAACTACTGAGCCTTTTTTGTTTGAATTACTTGTGAATTAAATAAAAATTTTAATGGCCTCTTTTCCCTTTTGGTTTGAGATAAAAGTGTGTAATATATTATTGACTGAATATGTGTCAAAGATTGAGAATATAATATTACATTTTTATGCCAAGTGATCTGATTGTAGTTAGGAAGTTGTGATGCTTTAATAACCAAAAGGCGGGGTCATGCAGTTTATACAGATTGGCTAGTTAATTTTTAGTACTGACTGATAAGCATCTTAACAGAAACTCCACTTACAAAAGTTTTTTAAAAAGTCTTTTAACTATAAGATGGGAAAATGGGAAGTATTATGGTTGGACTAGATCTTTAAGGTTTAGATGGCAGAAATCGATTAACTCGATTTTGAAATAAAATAGACCCAAGTCAGGACGACTTTTATGGTGGTTTATTCACAATTAGGAATGTTGAAGGTAGGGAAATTGAGAGAAACTCTGGCCCCGACCAGAGGCCCAAACCATGTAGGGATTCAGAGGCCCCAGCAGAGGGGTACAGAGGTTAATTAAACAAGGCTTCTAGCCACAAGGCCTCCTCTAAGAAGAGAGACCTCCCTGAGGCTAGAGCCTCCAGAAATGCCAGGGGAAGAGAAAGAAAGTTGGCCTAACTTACCCACGTGACAGTTCAAAGGGAAGCAGTCTAAGATCTCACCAGAGCTCCTTCAACACCAAGTTCAAAGTGCCAGCAGCACAGGAAGTTACCATCACATTTAAAAGATAACATCTTTCATCACTTCCTGCATCCACCTCCAGTTTCACTTGGACAAATGGCAGCCTCAACACTGTTTTTGTTTTTGATTGTCACTTACTATCACATGTGGGTCACAGACCTCCCCCTCCCCACTTAATTCTAAGTTAGGTGGGGTGACATTATTCCTGGTAGCTAAAGTCTAAAGAATGAATGAGGGTAAGCTAATTCCATTTACACATAACTGAGTTGAATTTACTTTTTCATTTTAATGCTTGTAAAAGATTTTGCAGGGTTTTATGAATAATTCTTATTCATATGGAGAGACAACCAGTACTTTGTAAACCATTGAGAACCAACTTGTTTAGGTTTCAAGATCCTTTTTAGGGAAAAAAATATCTGTGATATTATTCAAAGTTTAATAGTCACTGTACAAAAGAGTCTTCTGCAATTAAGTTCTTATTTAAGCGTACCTACATAATTGTCTACTCTTTATACCTCTAATGATTTCAGACAAAATCATTTGGATCATTCATAACACTTTGTTGTGACTGATGTTACTAGATCTTTTGTCTAAAATTCTGTAATGATGTGGGGGAAAGTGCAAGGGTTTGATTAGGAGAAATAATAGCTCCCAAGGGGTCACAGTTGGTCTAAATTCCTTTTCTAACAGTAAGTACTTGTGTGACCTTGAGCAAGTTATTTAACCATTCTGGGCAGCAGATTTGTAATCCCCCCAAATAGAAATTTTGGATTAGATGATGATTGAGATCTTTTCCAGTTCGAAGTTTTAGATCCTGTGATTCATGAAGAGAAACCTTGTTTTATCCTTTACTTCCCCCAGGGTTCCTGGCACTGTGACTTGCTTGTAGTTTATACTTAAACAAGAATCTTTCAATAAACATAAGTGAATTAATGAATGAAGTCAAAGATTGCTTAATGTGTTTTTTGTTGTTTTTGTGGTTCTGTGGTTTAACATCAGGTACAATTTTTAAATTTTATTTTTGGTGTGAGATTTTCAACTTGTGTTAAAAACTTATGCCATGATATTTTACTATGGTTCAGAATAGAGTACCATTTTTTAGGTTTGTTTTTTGAAAGAATTCAGTGGTGGAAGTGAACCTGGAACATAGTGTTATGGTAATAAAGTGATTGGTACATTTTTCATAGTTCAGACAGTCAAGTTGAGTCATTCACTAAAGTATTATTATTTTTTTTAATCATAGTATTCCAATATTAGAAGGGAAATAAGACTCCTTTAGACAATTTTTCCCACAAGTAGTCATCTGGCTTCTTGAAGGATTTCAGAAATAAGGAAGAACTCATGAGATGCCTCCCTAGGCAGACTTTTGGAAAACTCTGATTGGTGGGAAGATCAATCCGAAACCTGTTTCTCTGTAACTTCCACTCATTGTTCTTGATTCTGTCTTTTGAGGCCAAATAAAACAAGTCTAGCCCTTCTTCTACGTGACAGCCCTTAAATACATGGAGATATGGATGACACATTCCTTGTCCCTAAAGTAGTTTCCAAATTAAACATTCCTGGTTCTTTGAACTGATCTCTGTATGGCATGGCTTCAGGTCTTCATGATATTGCTCTTCTGTATATCTGTCCCCTACCTTGCTGTTGTCCAGCATAAAATTGGATGCCCAGAGTTAAGCAAGATACTTGAGATGAGGGCAAAGTGCAACTGCTCTATCACCTTCCTTGTTGTGAGTCTGAGGCTTATGTTCTGCAGCTCTTGATGCAACATAAGATTTCACAGAGAAGATGCATGGCATATTAGATGGGGGATGGACATGGTGTCAGGAACACCTGCGTTGAAGTTTTCCTTCTGATATAAACTCAGTTTGTAGAACTGAGTAAGTCACTTCTCTCTTGTCTTTGGCACCTTTCTAACATAGTAAATTATAGAAAAATTGCTGATATGCCTTGGCATTGGTGAGTTTCCTTACTAAGAGTTCTCCATACCAAAGAAATCACATTATTTAAAAAAAATTACTTTTGGGTGATCCTATGTCAGTGATGAGCAACCTTTTGAGCTTGGTATGTCAAAATTCACCAAAAAAACGAGCATAACTCAAGTGGTGTGTCACTTTGAGAAATTTTGTGATATTTATAGTTTAAATAACAAAAATGTATAATTATAATATATAACTGTATTTAAGAAACCAAAATAGGTAAATTAATATAGGTAGAATTGTCGTCTATAGTGCACAGTGTCTACACTACACTACAGCAAATGTTTCATCCTCGGCATGTGGCCCCATACCATGTGTCATCAAAATGGCTACGTGTGTCAGTGCTGACACCTGTGTCATGGGTTTGCCATCACCATCCTATGTCATGAGATTAACTTGTATTGAATTTACAGTTTACTCCACATCCTTTTCACATGAATTCTTTTCTCATTTCATTAATCCTTGTCTTGTACCAGTAAAATTGACTATGAACTCAAGCATAGGGTCTTATATTTATCTCTATTACATTTTATCTTACTAGGTTTGACCCAGCATTCTATTCTGTTGAAATCTTTTAGGATGTGATTTCTATCATCTAGTGTCTTATGCCCCTCTTCAATTCTTATTATCTGTAAAGTTGATAATAATGTAATTTGTTTTCTTCCAGAGCAGAGCATTCATCTAGAGACTTAACTTTATGTCATACTATATCTATTAATGAGCACTCATTGGTTTTAATATTTTAACCAGTCATAAACCTAACAATCTTTATTATTTGTACATCTCATGTCTTTTCATTTAAGACTGAGAAATTTAGGCACATGCCTTGCTAGAATCCAGGTATACAACTTAAATAGCATCTACCTTATCTTACCACTCCAGTAATTTTGGTGTCAGGAAAGGAAATAGTTTTGTATGACTTGTTTGTGATGTACCCTTGCTAGCTCTAAATAATCATCAGTTCCTTTTTTTAGGTGCTCACAAACCATCCTTTTGATAACCACTTCTAGAACTTATAAAGAATCATTGTCAATCCTACTGATCTTTGGATTAAAAGATCTACATTTTTTCTTTCTCTTTTTGAAAATCAGTATGGTATTTTCCAGTCTCTTGTTAAGTGACTTCTCTCATATTCTATTTTTTTTTACTATCTCCTAATTTAGGATCCACATGTAAAAACTCTGTTATTCTGGTATATAGTTCACTTGAGCCTGATGTTTTAAATTCATTGTGGGTAATGCTTTCTTACAATGTCATATTGAGTTTCAATTCCATGTTAGCCATTTTTGTTTTATCATTCCCAGGCTTTTTGGTAGAGGAAACTGTGCAAAAAAGGAGTTGAGTAGTTTCTTCCTCTTGGTATGTTATCATTGGCCTGTCTGGACCCAGGCTGTGGTCTTGTTCCCTCTCCTCTTCCCTTAAAGGCTTTTTGGTTGTCTTTAATAATCATTGTAAACCTTTACTTGTATTAGACTTAAGCCTTCCAAAGAATCTTACAGGACCATACCCTCACTGTTGTACATTTCCTTTGCTCTCTGTTCTTTTTTTCCATCTCTGTATATATCTTTCAAAACCTTAGTTGGTAGATGAGTTCCTTATTTAACCACAATCACTTTAGATCCATCTGCTCCTTTCCTTCCTAATTGACATAAATTAGGATTGTAACAACAGGAAGTCATGATGATCTCTCACCTGTCTTGAATTGATTTCCCTTGCACAAGTGTTCATCAATAAGATCTTACTTATCTTTGAGTCAAACTGAATTTTTTGAAATTTGATTTTCCAAATTTTAAGATATATAACAGTTGTTGCCTTTTATTTCCTTCTCATCTTTTATGATCTGTAAAGTGCCATGGTCATTTTCAGGATATTATATTTTTCTATTGACCATTGTACTTTCTGAATCCAGCTATTCCCATCAAATCTCTGATTACCATCACTAAAATCAGCCCCTCATCAGAGTTTTTCAAGAGATTGTAGGTTGTACTTTGGATAATCATCTGCTTCCAATTATTTTCATTCTATTTTAAACTATTTCTCATATTTTCTCTTGTTTCCCCCTTCTTTTGTCCTTTGCTTATTATCCCCTTTTCTTTGCCTTCTGCACTCCTTCTGTCTTCTCTATGCAGTAACTCTGTATTTATCTTAGAGACTGTACCTCTACTCTCTGCCCCATCCTGCCAAGACTTCTGCCTATTGCATTAGCTATCCAAATTCTTTCCTAACTAATTAGAACTTAAAAGTGATTGCAAATTCCCTTGAGTAATTTGTGTAAGGAATGTTTCCAGGGACTTCTCCATCTACCCACTAAGCTGTTTCATTTAACCCTTTCAATCAGCGAGCATTGATTAAACACTGTGTTTTTAAACAATGTTCCAGACACTATCCTAGGTGTTGTGGATATCAAAACAAATTAAAAAAAAAAAAAAAGGAAACTTTGTGCTATTAAAGAGTTTACATTTTATCCATATTTCATTTTTAAGTTTCTGCTCTTATTTGTAATAGAGTTACTCTTCTTTTTGGTAATCTCTAGGTTGCACTAATTTTTTATACTGTTTGTTTTCTTTGTCCCTCCTGCTTTTGTTCTTGAATTGGGGCTTTGTGATAGGGCCAAACTCCACCTCCTGGTTGGCTTTTGGGTGGAGAAGTTGGCCCTGTTTGGTCTCTTCCTGGGACCTCTGGGTTCTTGATTGACTTCCATTTACTGAAGTTACTATCTAGCTTCCTTTCTCCCAATCTTTGAGGTTCAGAGCCATGGACATTCAGGTACATTGAGTATTAGGGACCTTGGAACCTCTGGGTACCTGGGCTGGCTTAGTGCAAACATGGCTTCCTCTTTTGGGAGCTTTCCTAGAGATTTCTGAAAATTTCCAAATTCCTGTAACTTCAGAGGTCTTTGTTGGGAAGCCTTCCTGACTACCTTGAGACTTTCACATGTGACCCCTCTTTCTCTAGATGTTTCCTCGAAGGCTCTGTATCATTTTGGCTCTGTTTGGGTTGAGTTTGGGAGACTATAGACATATTTGCCTGTGCATGCTAGTTTTGCTTCATCCTCCTTTCCTTTTGTTCTTGGGCTTCTGACTGATTTGTGCAATTTTGGGTGGAAGAAGTCACTTATTGTAGTTTCTCATGGGATTTCTTGATTATTATTCATTCTGGTAAAAATTTCAGGTATTTGATGAGTGTTAGGTATGTGGGAGCGAGCTGGTCTGCCTCCATTCAGATAACCTTCTTGGCTGGAAGTCAGTTTGTTCAATTTGAGAGAAAAAAAATATGGGTTTAGTTAGGACCCTATTGTCTGTTACAGGAAGTGTGCTGTTTTTTAGATGAAAGGGGGAAGCTCTGGTAATGTTACACTTAATAGACTATTTATGTTTGGTCTATTACCATCCTCTCAGTTTTTCCTTGGCACTCGACCTACATTAAGTGTCTTCATAATGGGAGTGGCTAATAGAAATCTTTAATATATTGGCAGTTGACTTGAAATTTACATGATCTCTGGAAGAGGAACAATGATTAGTTCTGTATGAGTTCTCAGAAGTAGGATATATATTTTTCCTAGACCATGGATGTACAATTTAAATGAGAACATAACATTCATTCAGTATTAAGAATGAGGTCAGAAATGTTATAACTTCAGTGTAAGTCAAGTCAGCAAGCACTTGCTATGTGTATTGCACCTGTGCTAAGCACTTAATATACAAAGAAAGGCAAAAAGAATTCCTATTCACAAGAAACTTAAAATCTAATGGAGGAGACAGAATGCAAATAAATATATACAAAATATATATATGTATGTATATATATATGATGAAATAAGGAAAAGCACTAGCCTGAGAGGAGACCAAGAAAGGCTTCTTGCAGAAGGTAAGATTTAGTTGAAATTTAAAGGAGACCAGGAGATGGAAATGAGAAGGGAGAAAATTCTAAGTATGGGAAACAGTGAAAATGCATGGATGGAGTAGAGTGACTTGTGTGAGCTACAGTAAAGATGCCATTGTCACTGGATTGAAGAGTATGTGAAAGAGAGCACAAAGAGTCTACTTAAAACTAGTAGGACAATCTGTCTTTAGCATTCCCATCTTAAACTTTTGTGACTTCAAACATTCTCATGATTTTATTAATAACTTAATTTTTATGTTAGTGTTGGCAACCTGGCACATTCACAATTAAATGCAATAGAGAAAAAAAATGAGAGGCAGAATTCTAGCACATTTATAGCCACAAAAAAAGAGAAAAAATACAGACAGTTTTGGCTTTATGTAAATTCACATTAGATAAATTTGTCTTTTGAAATCTGCATTCTAAAAAAACTTGTCAGCTATGTACAGTATTATGTGCCCTCTCCATTGCTGCTCTTGCAGCCTCCCATCCCCACCAAAAAACAAACAAACAAACAAAAAATCCTCCTAGTAAAAGTAGATGAGAAGTGCCCAGAGGAGATCTTTATGCCACTCCTCCCATCTGTCCATGTGTTAGTTTTCCATCTTTCAATGGGTACCTGGTCCCTTGTCCTCTCTTGTCTATGTCTAGTCTCCACGTCTGGTCCTTCCTGTCCTGTGCATCTTCTTCTAAGTACATCCAGGCCCCTGCATAGCTACCCCATTCTCCTTGCCTTCCTGCTATGTCCTTGAATCTTTTAAGTAGCCTCTTCCTTCTGTCTCTCCCCCCCTCTTCCTTCCCCATGTCTGGAGGCAAATTTACATTATATAGCTTTAAGTAGAGGTCTTCAGAGGGGTCCACTTTTATATGAAAGATCCACTTAGATAAAGCTGTATTTATAAAACTACAGAAATTGCTAAAGTAATCTCTCAAGCACATGATATGGGAATTGAAAAAAAATGGAAGAGTGGCCAAGTTTGTGGATAAATGAGAAGGTGGTTCTCCACCCCCCACCCACCCCCTGTCTTTCCTAAGCCTCCTCCATTACAGGAACAAGCATTGAGGAAAACCCTGCCAGGCTGGGCTGGTGTTCTCTGCTCAGATTAGGGACCACAAAGTCATCCTGAGCATGTGCTTTTCATCAGGGAACAGTTTAACTAAATGGAGATTAGAGATGACAGGTTGCCCCTTTTCCTTTTTTCCTGGTGTTCTGTTCTGACATTACCACCCCTGCCCCTCCCTGCCCTGTCCAACTTGCTTCTCCTCTCCCCTGCATTTTATGGGTTATTTCATGGTTATTGTGTTAGAAAAAGTTCATATTTTCAGAACTAATGCTTTGTTATAAAGAACTGCATACAGAAAAGTATATTTTCAGCAATCTCTGGTGAAAGAGTGTAGTTTTTGATCATGGGAATCTAATCCCTTATTTTCCATAGCTTCAGGTTATTTTTTACTTTCCTCTGACATTTTCTAGAACTGTTATCCCCATGAATTGAGAATTGGCTGTAAATAGCAATACTTGGAATACTACGAATGTGTGCTAGTTGTTGCAGGTATTAAAAATATTTACTAAATAAAGTTGAGCTGCTTAGAATCCCTCTTTCAAGGAAAATATTTCAGAAAGGATTGAAAGGCTGGCAGAAAATAACAGGAAGAATGGGGTAGGCATAGCATCCTGCCTTTTTATATTCCTTTATATAGTGCCCAGCATAGTATATCCTACAGTTAATTTTTTAAAATATGGTTACAATTTAGCCCCATTTCTGTCAATTTGATTAGACCTTTGAAATTCTGTTATATTGTCATGTATCATTTATTTTTAAAAACCTTTTTTATTGTTGACTTTTTGTTTTTACATTCTGTTCTCAACTTTTTCATCCAAAATTGGAACAGAGCTCCTTTCTTTCTCTCTCCCACTCTGATAGTCAGGCAGAATGCTCAAGGTGCTGTTCCTGTCCAAAGTAGGCTATCTTTACATAGAATGTAACCCTGGTTGTTGTGAAACAAGCTGGAATATGGTGTAACCACAGGCATATGACCTCCAGGCTTCATTTTCTTTGTAAAATGGAGTACTGTGGGCCCCTTAAAGTCCTAGGGTATGACTTAAGGTATGTGAAGCAATGCAGATTTTTTGTTTATTTATTTGTTTATCTTTTCAGATGGACTTTAATTCTTTAATATTTGAGTATGTTTTTATCATTGTGGATACTGCCTTCACTTTCAAGGAAATCTTTGTGAATTGCTATGTCTAAAATCATTAGTTGGTGGCTAGTCCTGTATGCTTAAATGTTAGTTCATAATAATCATAGATTCTTCCATCTAATCTAAACATTTGGATGTTTGTCCTTTGTGTATTTTTGTAATTGTCCCCAATTAGCAGCCACAGTATCAGTGATGTCTATTAAAAAATCAGAACTAGTTCTTCATTTCAGATTACAGTTGAAAAGACATTTTGGCTCTGCCAGCTCAGTGTGGCAGTAGCAAAATTCTTGAATTATATACTTTTTCTTACAATATTAAGGTGTGGTTAGTACCTAGTATAAAGAATTTAAAGCTATATTATAAAACCTTTAAATGTGTTTTAAACATTTAAAACTTTTGCATTTATTCCAAATTTTGAGATGTATAATTTGTGAATGTACTTACTTTCTGTTTTGCACATGTAATCTTTTCCTTTCTCTTTTGTGTTAGGATTGTCTGCTCTAAATTTCTTATTTTAGAATCCAAGCATGTGACCTATGAATATATGCATTTTTCTCAAGCAGGCTTATGATTTAAAGAAATGAATTTAAAATTGAGTAGCATATTTCCTTTCTTTACATTTTACATATGATCTACTTTTTTTTGCATGTGTGGAGAGAGCTCCTTTTTTTTGTTTTGGTCATTTGTAATTGTCATTGTATAGTTTATGAAACTAGAGGAGCAGGGGTTCTTAAGATGGGATCATTATATGTCCAGGAATTCAATTTATAGATTTCTGGGGGTCTATGAGCTGGAAAAGAAAAGAAACATATCTTTTATTTTCATTAACCTCTTACTGAAATTCAACATTTCTTTAAATTATGAATTTAAAAAATTATTCAGAGTGATCTCTAGGTTTCATCACACTACTAAAGGGGTCTATAGCACAACAAAATTTAAGAATTCCTGAACTAAAAGATGGACTTAGTAGTTCCACAGCTAAAAATATGTTGTTTAAACTTTTTTCTTATTAAAAATTCTAGCAAATTTTCTGTGAAGCAGCTTCTTTTCTATAGGATGACTTTTTTTTTCATGATCTTCATGATTTCTCCCTGAGAGATGCGTATTGAAAGTAATTTTCTGAATCTATCTTCCTAAGTTTTATATATATTGGATAGAAGCTAGGAAATGTCACAGATTGACACACAGACATGATATAGTATGAAGTTTAGTTCGTTTAATAATTTCTCCCCCCCTTTCCTTTATTCATGTTTCTCTTTTGAGAAAAAATGTTTATTTAAAATATGCTTCACCTTTTTTTGAGTTCCAAATTCTGTTCTTTCTTCATTTTCCTCCCTCCTTTTCTGCCCTATCCACTGAGAAGGTAAGGACAGTGATATCAGTTATACATTTGAAGTCATGCAAAACATTTCTGTATTAACTATATCTCAAAAAAGCAAGAAAAATAAAGCAAGAACATTATATGGCAGTTTGTATACAGAGTTCATCAGTTCTCTGGAGATAGATAGCATTTTTTCATCATGACTTCTTTGGAATTGTATTGGATCATTGTTTTGATAAGAGTAGCCAAGTCTTTCACAGTGGATCACCATTATAGCATTGCAGTTACTGTGCACAATGATCTTCTGCTTGTCCTCACTTCATTTTGCAGATAAGTTTAATTGATATTGCCATGTTTTTCTGAAACCACCCCCTCATCATTTTAATAGCACAATAGTACTCTATCACAATCATATGCCATAATTTGTTCAGCCATTCTGCAATTGATGAGCATCCCCTCTTTTTTTAATTCTCCATCAGAACAAAAAGAGCTGTTATTTTCTTGTACATATAGGCCCTTTTCCTTTGATTTCTTTGGTGTAGAGCAGTGGTTCCCAAACTTTTTTGGCCTAATGCCCCCTTTCTGGAAAAAATATTACTTAGCGCCCCTGGAAATTAATTTTTTTTTAAATTTTAATAGCAATTAATAGGAAAGATAAATGCACTTGTGGTCATCACCGCTTCCCTGGATCTCTGCAGCACCCACCAGGGGGAAGTAGTGCCCACTTTGGGAATCACTGGTGTAGAGCCTTAGTATTGCTATTGCTACTTGAAAGAATATGCACAGTTTTATATCCTCTGGGTTCTATATTGTTTTGCAGAATAGTCATACCAATTCACAATTCCACCAGTAGTTCATTAGGTTACGTATTTTCCTTCATCCTCTTTAGCATTTGTCATTTCTGATAGGTGTGAAGCACACAGAGTAGTTTTAATTTGCATTTCTCTGCTCAACATTGATTGTTTTCTTCTTCTGAAAACTGTCAGTTCATATCTTTTGACTATCAATTGAGAAATGGCTCTTATTTTTACAAATTTGACTAAATTCCTTATATATTTGAGAGATGAGATCTTCATCAGAGAAATTTACCCTTAAATTTTTTTTATATTACTTCATTGTATAAGTACCTTTTGACAAAATGTAGTCTCCCTGATTATCTCCTTTAATTAGATTTGTTTCTGCTTTTGCTTGGTCTGTGATCATGATTGCTACCCCCACCTTTTTTACCTCACATGAAGCATAATAGATTCTGCATCAGCCCTTTGTTTTAACTTGATATGTGTCTTTCTGTTTCAAGACTGTGTCTTGTAAGCAACATACTATTGGATTCTGGTTTCCAATCTATCCTTCTGTCTGCCTCTGTTCTGTGGTTTAGCTCATCCCATTCACATTCACAGTTATGATCACTTAACTCTGCATTTTTTATTTTATGTATTTATATTTTAAAAGCTAGTGTGTATTTAGACAACTTAAATATAGTTCCAACAGAAATACTCCAACAAAATCAGCTTTGGTCTCATAATGTGTTCCCACATTCAGACACTGGGATCATCCAAGTCCTTTGATATTTTTTTTAAAGACTATTGGTACACATTTTTCTTATCTGCAATGCAATCTACAATCTCTTGTGGACACATTAACTTTTCTGCATCTTATGCCAGGAATTTCAAACCCAAATTCATCTTTCATGGCCATTATAATTTCTACTTGGTTCAAACTATCAAAGCCCAAGTCTTTCATAAAATGGAAAGATATTGAAAACTTTTCTGGATCAATCTTATATATTTTCAAGACATAGAAAGCAGTATCCTTAATGCTCTCCATTCCATTTGTTTGTTTATCCTCTCTTTTTATCTTGTTCCTTCTCAAAAGTTTGTTTTTCTTCTGATTGCTGTCTCCCTTGCTCTGCCTTCCCTCTTATAATCTTCTCCCCTCATATCTCTTTTCTCCTTTTCCTCCTATCTTCCTGTTGGGTAATATGCAGTTCTAGTTCTGTACTCAAGCCAATACATGTGTATATTCATTCTTTCATCTTTGAACCAATTCCAATGAGATTGAGATTGAAGCATTGCTTCTCCCACCCCCATTTTCTTCTCCACCATAAAAGCTCTCCCTTGTTCCCCTCCTTTATATTAGAAAATATACCCTATTCTCTCTCTCTCTTCCCCCTTCATCCAGTGATCCCTCTTTCTTATCTATACATTCTTTTTCTGGAGATCATCTCAACATAGTTGACTTAATCTTGCTCTCTTGTCTATTCAGATTCCTTCTAAATGTCCTAATAATGATAAAATTCTTAGGAGTTGTAACATCTTCCTATCTAGGAATATAAACAGTTTAACTCCGTTGAGTCTCTTATGATTATTTTTTCACATTTACCTTTTTATGCTTCTCTTGAGTCTTCTCAGATGTAAAATTTCCTATTCAACTCTGGCCTTTTCATCAGGAATCCTTGGAAGCTTTCTATTTCATTGAATGTCCATTTTTACACACCTCTGCCCCCCATAACACTTATTTTTGGTTGTAATCCTGGATCTTTTGTCCTCTAGAATATCATATTCCACTCCTTTTGTGTAGAAATTGCTAAATCTTGTGTGATCATTACTGTTGTAATGGTAGAATATTGATCTTGTATTGATTTTAGCCAGTTGACATCAATTGGTATAGATACGACTACAGCTGTTAGGGCCTAGCTGATTCTTTCAGTAGATGAAACTGGTAGGAGACAAAATACTATAAAACCTGTTTATTTAAACTATAAGAAGCAGGGGCAGGATACAGGATTTAGAAATAGGTTAGGATAGGAGTTGTCAAATCTGTCCCTAAACTAATCAATACTAAATAAAACCCAGAACCCCACTGTCCTGCAAAGGGCTTCTTGCCTGATGAAAATCAGACATGACTTAACTCCCTTACTATCTATTAAATATATCTAGCTTACTAAACTAAGCTAATTATAATTCTTCTAAAACCCCTTTAGTTATATAATAGATTTACAGCTTGACTGTATCTCTGTATCTGCCCCAGAGATTCCACTCAACTCCTGACAGGTTACACAGATGCTGCTCTCTGTTATTCTCTATTGCCCTCTGGTATTCTAAGGAGCAGCTTCACCACTCTCTCTTTAGTTGAAATGCTCTCAATTTCTTCTCAGATAGAAGGTGTTTATCAAAGGCTATGTACCACCAAATCTTCCAGGATTGTTCAGAGCCAACACCCTAGACACTTACTCTCCAGGAGCAAGCTCTTGGATGTGTCAGTTTTTCCCAACCACTCTTTCCTAGGGGTGCTGGGAATTCTTTACCCACGACCTACTGAAAATTCTTCCCTCTGGCTTAAAAGGAGCCCAGGTAAGATTTAAAACTATTCCGCTAGCTTACTCCTTACTTCTAACTATCCAGAATACCTAATTACTAGCTAATTAACAAATTAATCATTACCCTGTGGCTCCATAATATTTGAATTGTTTCTTTCTGACTCTTTACAATGTTTTCTCCTTGATGTGAGAATTCTAGAATTTGGCTTTAGGATTCCTGGGAGTTTTTTACCTTCAGGATCTGAGATATCAGGGCAGTTTTCCCTTTTGATTTCTTGAAATATAATGTCTAGACTCTTTTTTGGATCATGGCTTTCAGGTAGTCTCATAGTTCTTAGATTGTCTCTCTTTGATCAGTTTACCATCTCAATTGTTTTTCCAGTGAAATGTTTCACATTTTCATCTTTTTTTCCCTTTCTTTTGACTTCATTTTATTGTTTCTTGAAGTGTCATGGAAACATTAGCTTTCATTTGCCCAATTCTAGTTTTTAAGTAATTATTTTCTTCAGTGAATTTTTGTACCTCTTTTTCCATTTGTTCAGTTGTGCTTTTAAGGAGTTCTTAAAATGAAGAACTTTTAGTGAATTTTTGGGCCTGTTTTACTGTTAAGCCAATTCTGTTTTTTAAGATGTTGTTTTCTTTAATTTTTGGTGCCTTTTATGTGCCTTTTAAAACCCAGCTGTTAATTCTTTTTATACTATTCTTGCATGACTCTCATTCCTTTTCCCAATTTTCCCTCTACCACTCTTATCTCTATCTTTAACTCTTCTAGGAATTTTTGCTGGCTTTGGCTCCAATTAGCATTTTTTGGAGCCTTGCTTTGTAGCTGTTTTCACATCTTCACTTTGAACTTTATGTTAAAGTTGAGCTCTGCTTACTTGGGGGTGAGGGCACTTTTCAAAGCTTTAGACTTTTTCATGCTACTGTTTTCGTAGCTAGTTCTGAGGGTCTTCAAGTTTTCAAACTTCCACAATGGTGTTATCGTGGGAAAGATGTAGTCATTACTCTGTTGGTCTGTACTTTATCCAGGAAGGGTCTTTGCTCCTCTGCCTTGCAAACACTAGGGCTCCTCTTGGCCCTGGAACCATGACCAAGGCCCCTGCTCCCTTGTGACTGACCACCAGTGTTCCTTTCTGTCCTGAAACTGTGACCCAAAACTGTGTATGGTCAGTAGTGTGAACAATAAACACCAGCTGCAACCAGTGCTAGCAAAAGGTCCCCTGTAATCTCTTTCTGACCAGTTGTCTGACCCATATCTTTGGGCTCAGGGCTTCTGAAACTGTTGCTGTTAAGCTTCTGCTGTGCTCTGGACCTGTGCCCACCTCAGTGTTACAGACCTCTCCTGCACACCTCCTTGTTTGTCTTAGGAAAGAAAAATGTCTCCCTCTGACCTTCTGTTGACTTTGCTGCTCTAAAATTTGATTTGAAGAATTATTTTAAACATGTTTTGGTGGGGAATGTTGGGAGAATTCAGATGGGTCCTGGTCTGTACTTTGCCATCTCTACTCTCCTATATTCCTGTCTTCTAATAATTTCTCAACTTTCCTGAATGATAATTTTCTTCTTCAAAAAAGTGGAGATTGTGTTTAGAATCTGAGATTCCAGTAAGGAAGAACTAGTTACTGGCCTATAAGTGTTGGGGATTTTAAGCCATATAGGGTAAATATTACTACACATTAGAAGGAATAAATATGTCTCTGTGAGAAGGAAAGGAAGGAAGGAAGTGGGAGAATTTTTTTACTTTATGCATTTTAAAAATTATTGAATAAATAAAGCCTTTTTTTTGCTTAATGCTCTTATTAGTAGCCTGAGTTGTTTTTTTTTCCTTTTCTTGGAAAAGCTGAGGCCCCTTTTACATTAGTGAAATGAATCAGATACTGAAATTTCCAGGGCTGGGATATAAGCTAGAGAAAGTTTATGGGGTGAATCTCCAAAATGGACTTGTGTATTTGTATTAGGAGGGTCAGAGTTACAAAGCCATACTTCCTACAGTGTCAGAGCTTTCTTCCTGTCAGATCCACTTACTCATACTCCTAATATTCTATACATGTTTCTAGTTGGGCTTTGCCTGGGGTGTCTCCTTTCTTGAAATGTTCATTCTTCTTCATCCTTTGCTTGTACAGATATTTCTTAACTGTCTCTTAAGTTTCAAGTCTGCTCTTGCTATATCTTTTTTTTTTTTTTTGTTTAAACCCTTACCTTCCGTCTTGGAGTCACTACTGTGTATTGGCTCCAAGGCAGAAGAGTGGTAAGGGTAGGCAATGGGGGTCAAGTGACTTGCCCAAGGTCACACAGCTGGGAAGTGTCTGAGGCCAGATTTGAACCTAGGACTTCCTGTCTCTAGGCCTGGCTCTCAATCCACTGAGCTACCCAGCTGCCCTGTTGCTATATCTTTTTTACCAATTCTGATCTTCCTGCATAATCAGAGTACCTAATTGTATAACATATATGTAGCTATTTCTTCCTTTTTTTTTTTTTTTAAACTCACCTTCACATCTTAGAATCAATACTGTGGATTGGTTCCAATGCAGGAGAACAGTAAGGGCTAGGCAGTGGAGGTTAAGTGACTTGTCTAAGGTCACACAACTAGGAAGTGTCTGAGGCTAGATTTGAACTGAGGATGTCTGGGCATTGAGTCACCTAACTGCCTTCTATCTATTTCTATTTTGCCTAACTAAATTTTGGATTCATTCAAGGCCAGGACTTTTAAAATGTGTTTTTGTATTCTCTAAAGTACTTTACATACAGCTGCTATTTAATTTAATAGATGAATAAAAGAAATTGTGCGTATATGTTATGGTTGAAGAAAGTAACATTTAGGCATAGCAATATATTTAGTTATTTTTAAACAGATGATAATTTACTGTACTTTTAAAAGCATTTTTTCTTCCTTTAAAAATAATTTGTCCAAATTAGTCATAATGTAGTATCTATATGTCAAATGCACTTGAAAAATAGAGGTAAATAAAGATTATTCATGAATGTCTGGACCCCAGTACTATTACATATAATTCATAAGTCTCTATCCCTAATACATTGTGCTCTTGAGAAGAATTTTGACTTTAAAAACTCAAATCATTTATGTTAAAAAAATTTGAATATTTTCTAATAGTTCAAAGAAGTGTCTGTCTTTTTGTATAACATCACTGTTTTTGAATATTTAGTCCAAATAAGAAATATTTTCATTTTACATAAAAAACACCCAAATCATACAGTATGAACTTGTGGGACATAAAAATAACCAATTTAAAGTATGCTTATCTTGTTTATCTCCAAATGATCAAATGAAGAAAGAAATAGCCACAGTGATGGGATATTATCCTCCCTGGTGAAGCAAGCTAAATGAGGTCAGGCTGAGTGACAATACAGATTAACATGTTATCTTTCTTTAAATGGCTCATGATTCACAATACAGAAGGATCTGGAAATGGAAGGCGAGAACTTTCCTTATCTTCTAGTCCTACTTTCATTTTTTATAAACGAGGGAACTGAGGCCTAGCAAGCTTAAGTCATTTACCTAAAGTTGAAGAATTTTAAAGTTGTACATGTAAAAAAGCACTTGATTCCATTTTCTCTTCTAGTTCCACTTGGGAACCTAGAGAGAGTTATAATTAAAAATCAATACCCCTGTATGACATTATAGTGAAACAGGCTTGTCTGTAGGAATTCCTAGCCTACAGACCTTTGGCTTCCAGACCTCTCTCCCTTATGTGAAGGAAAGCCTACCTTGAAGACATCCCCCATCCTGTCTCCTGCTGTCTACAGACATCCCCCTATTCCGCCCCCTGCTGCCTACCACTCTATAAAAACCCAGCTTGGCACAGCTTGTGGTTCCCACATCAACCTTTCCATTTGAGACCCTTGGCATAAGCTTAGATAATAAAGTCCCTTTGCATATTGCATTGTTGGTTCAGACTCATTTATTGGGATAAGTCTCCAGGCACTTCACACTATATGTGCTTTCCTCAGTAGGGTTTTAAAAATAATTTTTTAATCTTAAATTTAGTAACTATATAAAAACATTTCATTTTTTTGAAAATAAATAATAAAAATTCAAAAGGTTATAATATCACAACTCCTAGCCATTTATAGTTGATTAAAAAGAGAGAGAAAAAGCATGTGTATTAATTTTATCAAGATTTCAATGAAAACTTTGTTGCTAGGACTCCTTCTGATCTTTTTTAGTTGAATTGCTGTATGCTATTCTGACTTCTTTCTTTACTTTGTACCATTTTGTATAAATCTTCCCCTGTCTCCCCATATCTTATATTCACATAATTCCTTTCCTATGGTCCAGTAATATACCAATTGTTTCAAGTTTTTTTTTATTCCACATATAATAGCAGTGAATATTTTCGTGCTGATCTCTTTTTTATTTTTTAATACAAATGTAATAACATACTTAGGATATAATCATTCTAGTGCTATCACTAGATCACAAGGTAAAATCAGCTTTTTAATTCTTATAATTGAATGCTAAATTATTAAAAATATATATAGTATAGATATTTATGGTTCCATCAGTAATATAATAGTATACTAGTCTTTCCACAACAATGAATTGTGTTTTTAAAGTATCTTAGCAAATTTGTGTGAGAATTTAGAATATATACATTTTTCTAGTAATTACCATGTTTGAACAGTTTTTTAGTTGGCTGTTATTGTCAAATATTGTTTCTTAGAGTATTACCTTTTCATATCCTTTATTAACTGGGAAAATGATTTTTCTCTATGTGCCAATTCCTTATAGATTTTAGACATTGTATTTTTATCAGATACCAAGAGAGGTACCATGATTTATTGAATAAAGCCACGCTATAGGGGCAGAAAAGGTTAAGTCCTATATCTGACACATTTTGGCTTTGTGATCCTATTGAGTTATTTAATTTCTTGATAGTCTGAGGTGCAGAGAAGGTATTATCCTTTATTGATAGTGAGAAGAAGCTCCCTATACATATGAAGGTACAAGGTCAGTGCAGAAAATATTTTCTAAATTTTTTCTCTTGATCTGTATTTCCTGTTTAGGTACATTGCTTTTTTCTTTTTAACAGCATCTCTTCATTTTCATATAATCATATCAATCAATATATATTTATTAAGTGCCTACTATGTACCAGGAATTGTTTTATCCTAAATTTTCTAATTTTCATTCTGTGAAGTGCTTGTTATGGATGAGGTACTAAGGGTACAAAGACCACAGGTGAAGTAGTTCCTGTGCCCAAGGTAGTCACATTTTGCCAGGGGAAACCACACATACCTTAATAATAAGTTTATACAATATATACAGTGTAAATCTAGAGGGAGGATACTAACAGCTAGGAACAACAAGAAAAGCTTCTGGAAGAAGATTGGGCTTGTGTAGAATTTAAAAGGAAAATATAGGGGATTCCCAGAGACAAGAATGAAGTGGGAGAGTACTCTAGGCTGGGAGATGAGGTGTCCTGTGAGAAATGGCAAGATGGGCCAGTTTGGAGGACATGAGTGTGTGAGAAGCAGAGCAAGGTGTTGGCTGTTAACATATCTTTCCAGTTCTACTCCCTGGGAACTCTGAGTGCTATTCTTGGTTGCTGGGGATGAGAATATGCAATTGGAATGTTTCTCAATCTACTTGAAGTTGGCTAACAAGTGGGAATGTGAACTTCCAGGTGTTAAGAGGCTTGTTGAGTCCAGGTGGACAATTTCCTATGAATTTAGAATTGAGGAAATAAGGGGAGACTTCTAATCTCCTTTTAGAGGTGAACACAAAGGAAAGCTAGAAGCAATTAAAATTTCACCAACATAATAGTTAATAGGCTATTATTATGTGCATGAATCCTTCTTTGGAGTTGTGCCTCTATGAGCCAGCCCTGAGAAGATAGCCTGGGGATGATTGTCTCTAATGAAGATCCAAGGTCCTCTGGTGTTCTGCTTGCTCCTGGCCATTCTACAGATGAATGTCTATTGGGCAGGGGAGTACATTTCACTACACTAGGAACCCTACACTGGGAAAAAGACTTTGGTTATTAATATTGCTATGCATAATCGAATGTATGCTTGCATATCTTCACACAAGCAGTTTTGCTTCATTTGCTTTGGGGAATGAGGTTTAAAATTCACATAAGAAAGGTCCTAGAAATTTTAAACCAGACAGCAATGAATCCTAATAGTCATAGTTAAAGGGACCTCCCACAGCCATTTTAGTACATTGAGTGCCTCTGGTGACCTGCCTGCCTTCACTACTGTAGAATTAGAAAATAATTATTCCTTAAGACTTTTCACAGGAGCTCATTCACACAACATGTGTTTCTTTTCAGTTCTGGGTTTATGAACTTTATGTATTTGTTTGTAAATGGAGCTTTGTGGGTCCAGTTCTTATCCAAGTGGCCCCAAATGGAGTGATAAATGTATTACTAAGTGAACTCAGTAATCAGATAATAGAACCTTGTCACAGAGGAGCAAGGTCTAAATGAGAGGTTGTAGAAATACTTAGTTACAACCCCAAAGGACCATGTATCCCACTCTGAGAAAGCTTGTAAAGAGCATTGGTGGTAGAGGAGGTAGAGTTGGTAAAAGTCTAGGGGTGGGAAGGAGTGTGAGATGGGGAGAACCAGGGGGAGATAGGCTTTCAGTCAGTGTGGAGCTGTTGCAAACTTGTCAAGACTAATAGTTTTTGTTCATATTGTTATAAGGCTTCCATAGCCTTTGGCTACTTTGGTTTATTTTCTCTTGTCTACCAAAAGTTGAGCTTCTTTGACTTAAAAATAGCATCTCTTTGTTATGCCTCAAATCTTTTCCATTGTCCTATGGTTTTTAAAGGAAAGTTTTTAGGGTTGGCTACCACAAATGGAAAGAAACCTCTAAGTATTCTTGTTCTTTATATATGACACTGTGTCTGGTACCAAAACTTTACTTGTGAAAGCCTGATGTTTGTTAAGTTTTGGTATGTTGCTAACCAACTGTTTCAGGGCATGACAGAGTACTGAAACACCAGATAAACAAACCATTAAACATGCTAAGTGGTTCTTTTGGCTGACTAGTAGTAGCACTTCATGTAATGTCTTGAACTTTGGTTTCTGTTTCCAAGTGAGTTAGAAAGATGAAATAAGTAGATCACTCTGGTTAGGATAGTCTTAGCCCCTGCCCCCTTAATTATTATTATGATTATTTTTTGGTTCATTTGTTTCAGTCATGTTGGACATTTCATGACTCCTTTTCTTGGCAAAGATACTGGAATGGTTTGTTGTTTCCTTCTCCAATTCATTTTATAGATGAGGAAACTGAGACTAAGCAACTGAGGATTAAGTGACTTGCCCAAGGTCACACAGGTGGGGTCTGAGGCCAGATTTGAACACATGAAGATGAGTCTTCCTACTGCAACCCCAGTACTTTATCCACTAACTGCCTTCTTAATTAGTCTAGCCATAAATCTTAGTAGTGTATTTAGTTAACCAGATCTTTTATTTAAGGCTACCATTATGTGAAATGTTCACAGTTAATAGAATCTTTGTCACAGGTCCTTCTGTGTCTCAGAGCAAACACATTCTTTAAAAGGGATAGGAGAGAATGTGCCATCAGAAATTACAAAAGGATTGAATTTAGAGAAATCAAGGATAACTCATATTAACTGATGCAGAGTAAATTGAAAAGAACCAGTAGAACAGTTTGTATGACCACAGAATTGTAAACAGCTATGAAAGACTTAAGATTATAATCAATGTAACAACTAATTACATCTTCAAAAGACATATTTTCCATGTCTTATGAGAAGGGTGATGGACTAGAGGTACAGAATGAGACATATTTTAGGGGAAAAGAAAGAAAGAAATGTTAAAAATATTTTTTAAATTGCGAACTTAAACAAATTTGCCCTCTTCCCCCCTGGAAAAAAATACTCTCAACATTAGATTTTAAGTATATTTTCCATTCTAAACATTTTTTTGGATCTCTAATGTCCACAATATTCTTAAAATAGGTCTAATTAATATATACATGGCACTGTATTTTTATATATACAAATACACGTATACTTCTGAACAGACCCTATACTATTGATGAAGAATACTTTGCTAATCAGTATTTCTATATTTTAGTTTTATTATTAAGCACAGGAGTTGTTTTATATTTTTTGCCATTAAATCATAGACCTTTAAAATATTTTTCCATGGTTACATGATTAATGTTCTTTCCCTTCCCCCTCCCAGAGCTGAAAAACAATTCTACTGGGTTATATGTGTATTATCACTTGATACCTATTTCCATATTATTCATTTTTGTAATAGTGTAATCTTTTGAAACTAAAACCCCAAATCATATACCCATATAAACAAGTGATAAATGATATGTTTTTCTTCTGTGTTTCTACTCCCACCATTCTTTCTCTCGATGTGGATAGCATTCTTTCTCATAAGTCCCCCAAGATTGTCCTGGATCATTGTATTCCTATTAGTTATTATTATTTTATTATTATTCCTATTGACTCCCAGAGGAGCATAGGGCCGCAATCATCTCACGCCAACAGACTCTGTTCTGGGCAACTTCCCCCAACTGGGCCCATGTCACTCCGACGGTCCCTGTCTCGTTCTTGGCATGTCTCCGCCAGGTCTGCCATCCGATGTCCAAGATGTGACGCAGGCACCCGTCAACAAAGACCTGGAGTTTGTTGGCTTTTGCCAGCACGCGTCATGGACTCTGTTGGAGAGCAATCTTCCAGACTAGGCGATCGTTGGTTTTGTTGGTTTAATGAGGTTGCAGTTTCTGTAGCAAGTAAGATTTTTACGGGTTGAGGTTGCTAGCCTTGCGCCCAACCCTCCTCCTTTTTCAGCCGGGATTGGGACCATCCTTGGCGGAGTTATTCCTATTAGTAGCAAGGACTATTTGATCGTCCCATAATATTTCTGTTACTGTGTACAATGTTCTTTTGGTTCTGCTCATTTACTACGCATCAGTTCCTGGAGGTCTTTCCAGTTCATATAGAAATCAAGCAATTCATCATTCCTTATAGCACAATGGTATTCCATCACCATCAGTTAGGATACCACAATTTGTTTAGCCATTCCCCAATCAAGGGACAACCCCTCATTTCTAGTTTTTTGCCACCATAAAGAGCACAGCTATAAATATTTTTGCACAACACTTTTTTATGATCTCTTTGGGTTACAAATCTAGTAGTGGTATTGCTGAATCAAAGGGCAGGCATTCTTTTAAAGCCCTTTGGGCATAATTCCAAATTGCCTTCCAGAATGGTTGGATCAGTTCACAACTCTACCAGCAATGCATTAGTGTCCCAATTTTGCCACATCCTCTCCAATATTTATTTTCCTTTGCTATCCTATTGGTCAATCTGTTAGGTATGAGGTGGTAACTCAGAATTGTACAACAGATCTAAGAGTTCTAAAATGCAGAGGTGAAGACAAAGAATTTCAGATATGGAAATCAGTCTGTACAAAGGTGCAGACATAGAAGATGCAGGAAAAACTAAGTAGATGTTTAGTTATAAGGGGTTATAAGAGAGGGAGGGAGAGGGGGAGAGAGAGAGAGACAGAGAGAGAGAGAGACACACACACACACACAGAGACAGAGAGAGAGAGAGACAGAGAGACAGAGAGAGACAGAGAGAATGAATATGTATGTGTGTGTTGGGAGGAAAAAATAGATAGGGAAAGAAAGTGTAATTCCTGGAAAGGTACACCTATAGCAAGTTAGGAAATGACTTTAAATGTCAAACAAGAAGTTTAAACTATTGACGTTTCTTGAGCTGAGGAGTGTTATAGTCAGATTGGTACATTAGTATTAATCTGGTATCTCTGTGGAAGGCAGATTAGAGAGAGAGGAAATTGGAAGCAAGAAGAGCAGTTAGGAAACTTCTCATATTTATCAAATGATCAACTCTTTGGGTCAAGACTGATATTTCCAAAAAAGGAAAGTTTCCAAAAGAATGGAAAGATTTATTTTTACTCCAAAGAGGCCACTATAAACATGTTAGCTGAACTGTATGTCTGATTTCTTCTCCCTCTAGGATATTTGGCATCTATATAAGTATTAAGTATATTATAAAAATATAAGAAAAGAGAAAGCAGGCTTTTACAGATTGTTTTTTACAATACAGAAAATCTTGTAGTATCCTTTTTATAGTTATAATATACTCACAAGTGTAGGGAATACCAGATCTTTCTGTGTTTATTGCCAATAATAAAAAGCATTTGGCTCAATAGAACAAAATGCAGCCTTAAATAAGTCTTTATTTCTAACACAGTATTTCCTTTATGTATATTAAGGTTTTATAAGTTTTTTGATAGATGATACTACAGAAATAATTTTTTAAACCTCTATCTTCTGAGGAGTAATACTAAGTATCAAATTCCAAGGCAGAAGAGAGGGGTCAGACAATTGGGGTTAAGTGACTTGTCCAAGGTCGTGAGCTCAGCCAGCATATATCTGAGGCCAGATTTGAACAGGACCTCCCATCTCCAGATCTGGCTTTTTCTCCTCTGAGCCACCCAGCTGCCCTTAATGCTGTTTTAATGATTTCTTTGATTTATCATCATCAAACAAGGCATAAGCAGAGGTCTTCAAAGATTTTCCTCTTGCTATACCACATGTCTTGTGTAGAGTCAAGCCCTTTTTTACCTAGCTTCTTTCAAGTGCCAGAAACATTACAGAGTTTCTTCAATGACATCCAGAGCCATGCCAAAGTACATAGAAGAATTCTTAATTCCCATCAAATTGCAGGGCACCATATCTTTCTGAGACAAGCATTGGAGCTGGGCCCAGAATTAAAGAGAAGATGCTCTGATGGCATTTAGACAATTGTACAGTGTTTCTGGTGATTCCAAGTTGTTGGCTATCACCAACACCCCATTTTCAAGCATTAGCATTCTCTGGTAACTCTTTGGGACTTTACAGGGATCAAGACCCAGAGTCACAAGGGACTGGAGTTCAGTGAGGAGAAGCTTGGAGGACATAAAGGCAGTAATGACTTGCTGGTGTAAAGAACTGGCATCCAGGAAATTCCCAATCAGAAAAGGTGGGTGGGTTAGTTCTGCAGCAAGACTCCTTTCTTCCCACAAGAGAACAGATGGAAAGCCCAAGTACAAATCCAAAGTATTAGTCACAAAACATTTTTAAAAGACCCAAGGAAGGACTCTAACATATTGAGTATATTCTCTATGGATGCGGTGGAAAAATACAACCTCAGAGGCTCAGAAGTTGTGAATGGTTGTGATTAGCACCTTTGAAAGAAGTATTAACTGTTGACAGCTCAGTCCATTTACATACCTGGTAGAGCAGAGTGATCACTGGACTGATAATACTAATAGTAATAATAATAGCTGACTCATATTCTGTATCAGGCTCTGTGCTAAGTACTTTGCAATTATTATCACATTTTATCCCACAACAAACCTGAGAGGATGAGGAAACTGAGGGAAACAGAGGTCAAGTAACTAGCCCAGGGTAACATGTCTAGTGTCAGGGGCTAAATTTGAATTAAGATCTTCCTGACTCTATGTCCACCTAGATAATCAGACATCTCTCCTATCCAGGCTTTGCCTTATAACTGAGCAAGTCACTTTACCACACTGGCTGTCGTTTTTCTCATCTACAGAATGAAGGAGTTGATTTAGAAGGAGCTGAACTTGAAGGTGGCAATCCCAGATTCCTAAATTTAGAGCTGGAAGAGACCTGTAGAGGTCATCAATAATCTAATTTGTCAGCTGAGGCCCAGAGAGATGATATTACATTCCCAAGGTCACACTGCTAATAAAGAGCAGAGCTAAGATTTGAAGTTAGGTTTTCTGACTTAAGACTGCTGCTTTTTTTAAAAGTACATATGAAGTCATTCAAAACATTTTTACATAATCTATGTTCCACCTCACCCCCACCCCCCCAAAAAGGCAAGAAAAATAAAGGGGAAAAGATGCTTAAATCTGCACTCTTGAGTTCATTGGTTCTCTACCTGGAGATGGAGAGCATCTTATATCCTTAAATCAGTTGGAATTGTGGTGGATTATTGTATGGATCAGAGTTACTCAATCATTCACAGTTGATTATCTTTAACAATAATGCTTTTATTTGTAGATTTTTCTGGTTTTGCTCAGTTCACTTTGCTCATACAAGCATTCCCAATTATTTTCTGAAACTATTACTTTTACAACACAGTAATATTCTATACATTCATGTATCATAGCTTCTTTAGCTGTTCCCCAATTGATTGGCATCTCCTCAGTTTTAATTCTTTATTTCCACAAAAAAAGAGTTTCAATAAATATTTTGTACATAAAGCTCCTTTTCCATTTGTTTGTTTTTTTTTTTATTTTCTTGGGATGTGGACTTTGTGATGGTATTGCTGGTTCAAAGAGTCTCCACAGTTTTATAGTTCCAAATTGTTCTCCAGAATGGTTGGACTAGTTCACATCTCTACCAACAGTGCATTAGGGTCCCTAATTTTCTCACATCCCTTCCTACATTTGCCCTTTTTCTTTGCTGTCATCTTAGTAAATTTTATGGGTATGATTGGTACATCAGAATTACTTTAATTTGCATTTCTCTGATCAATAGTGATTTAGAACTTTTTTCATATAGTTATTGAGAAAATAGACTTCAGAAAACTACTTGTTCATTTATGAATTGAAGATGGCTGCTATTTTTATAAATTTGTCTCAATTCTATTTATGTTTGAGAAACAAGACTTTTATCAGAGAAACTTAGTATAAAGGCCCCCTCCCCCAGTTTCCTTCTTTTCTTCTAATTTTGGCTGTATTGGTTTGCTACTTTTTCTATTACATGATGCTACTTGGCTGTGCTGGTTTAGTTCATGCTTTGAGCTGGAAAGCCTCTGAATGTAGGCACAATAATGGACTGTGGGCAAAAAAAAAATTGTAACAAATGACATTTATATGCCACTTTAAAGGCTTACAAAGCACTTGAATATTCATTTTTTCCTCACAACCCTGTCCTTACAGATATTTTAATCCTGATTCTACTGTTTAGCATCAGAAAGCTTGAATGATTTGCCCACTTGGATTGGCTAAATTTGGAGACTTATCACTAGAAAATTGGTTATGAATTTTTTTGGTTCAAACTTCATGAACCTGACTATTAAGAGGGGTGGGAAGTTTGGCTTTTGGTGGTTTGGGGAATACCCATTGCAGTGAAGTCATGGATCCTTTCAAGTGTTAAAGTAAAGATTTCTTAAGGGGGGGTTTAAATTTCTGATGAGAAATATGCTATGAGGAATTTTTGCATATTTTTTTCTTGTTAAAACCGAGCATCTCCTTTGATTCCTTTTCTCACCTAAAAAATTAAATATTGTTTGTTATGTACAAGGTGATGTACTACCATTTTGCTGAGTTCTTGCAGCCATGTCCAACTCTGTGATACCCTCTCCAGTTTTCTTGGCAAAGATAGCAAAGTGGTTTGCCATTTCCTTCTCCATCTTATTTTATAGATGAAGAAACTGAAATAGACAGGGTTAAGTGACTTGCCCTGGGTCACACAACTATAATTGTCTGAGGACAGATTTGAATTCAGGTCTTCCTGACTTCAGACCCAGTGCTCTATTCACTGGGCCACCTTCCTGTCCCTATACTTGGTAACTGCTCTATAAGAACTTAGGTCACTATCTCTGTTTTGCTGATGCTTGAGTGCCTCCTCATTAGCCTTCAGAACTTTACATTGTAGTAATACTAAAGGTTATCTTGTAATTTTGTTGGGGGTTTTTTTCACTCCAGGTCAAATGAGCCCTGAAAGGGATAGGTGCCTAGAAGGTGCCAAGTGTGATAATAGATCATCTTGTGAATGCTTTATGATTGTATTGATATGCTGTACCTCACATGGTATTTTATACAAAAACTTAGCATAGTCTAGCTATCATTATATAAGTAAATAGATGAACCTATAATATATAGGACCTATAATATAATAATAATTAGCATTTATATATCTTTTTAAGATTACAAATCACATTGCATATAATCTCATTCTCATAATTCTGGGAGGGGGAGAGGGTATTATCTCCTTTTGATAGAGGAGGAAACTGAGGCAAATAAGTACCTTGCAAGATCACATAGCTACTAAGTGTCTGAGATTGTATTTGAACTTGTGTCTTTCAGACATCAGGTCAAGTATTTTATATGCTGTGTCACATAGCATTCTATAAAAAAGTAAAACATAAATAAGGTGAAAATTAGGACAATAAAATAGATTTTATGCTTAGTGAAATTGTTGGGTCAGTGAGTACATATATAGTGCCTTATTATGTACCCTGGGAAGGATAAACATAGATAAAGTTCATGGATATGATTTTGTAATTTGCTTGGAAACATAAAACTAGTGAGTAACACTAGTCTCCTTGGCAGAAAGTGTAAACTAAAGTACGAGTTAATAGCAGAAATGCTGAGGGGAATTTTTAAGGAATGGTCAAATTTGGGAAGAGCTGATTTCTTGGAAGAAATGAGTTCAGCTGAATGTTGAAGGTTAGTTAAATGTGAAAGGAGAGCATGCTATTTTGCCACACAGAGTGACCACTTGTTAAGGATATTGTAAAAGGGATTCTTACTTTTGTCAGGCTGGATTAGATGTTTCTGAGGATCCTTCCAGCTCTTAGATTTTCAAATATATAAAGAAGCCTGGATGAATAAACTCTGTGTAAAGAAATAGGCAGATGAATTTGGCTGGATAAGAATCTGAAAGGTAGAATAATAAAAAATAAAGTTGGTGAGATAGGTTGGTGTAGAGAAGGTTAGTAGTTTGGATTTGATAAAATATATATTAGAGAACCCCTATTGTTTCTTGAGTAAGAAGTGATAATAATAAAATTGCATTTTTTTTAATTTTTTTTAAACCCTTGTACTTCGGTGTATTGTCTCATAGGTGGAAGAGTGGTAAGGGTAGGCAATGGGGGTCAAGTGACTTGCCCAGGGTCACACAGCTGGGAAGTGGCTGAGGCCAGGTTTGAACCTAGGACCTCCCATCTCTAGGCCTGGCTCTCACTCCACTGAGCTACCCAGCTGCCCCCCTAAAATTGCATTTTGGTAAAGGTGAGGTTGGAGCAGAATAGATAATATATCTCTCATCAATGTTTTAAACAGTTTAAATGACTGAGATTATTGGAAATACCAAAAGTGATAATTATATTGGGAAAAATGCATTTTGATTACTCAACAATTGCTCAAAAGCATTAGCAGTTCATTAACAAGTTATATCTCCTTTATAAAGCAGAAAAGTGGAATAAAGTTGAAAATTTTTCAGTAGATTCCAGCAATAAGTTTTCTGTGATTCAATATAATTTCATTTTAATTCATCAGATATTGACACACTACAAGGAAGTAGAAATTGACTAATAAGCTATACTATAATATATAAACATGATGATATGAGGTTCTGAATTACAATGGTCACTCTATATTGGGAAAAGAAAGAATATATAAATGGTGAAATCCTTCTGGGAATAGCATGCTTTTTTTTGGTCATTTAGTCACCATCTAGAGAAAATGAAGAGTTTAATGTAGCTTTGAGACTCAAACCCAATTTCAAACTATTCTGCTACATGAAAATTCTAAAAGGGGAAGAAATTAATGAAATAGTATTTCTAAGCTCTTTGCTAAGCATTGAAGACATAAATGAAAAAATCAAATATTTTGCCATCAAGGAACTTCATGCTAATAGGGAAAAACAACCCATATAGAGATGTAGTCATGGGAGGGGTGTTTTGATTTGGAAATTATTGCAATGGTAGAGGTATCTGTTCTAATAGCAATGGGAGTATTAAATTGATTAGACACTACCTGTGTGACCCTTTAACCTCTGCCTCAATGTCTTCATCTACAAATAGTGCCTACATCCCACAGCTATTTTGAGAAAAAAAGTGAAATAATATCTGTAAAGCACTTTGAAAACCTTAAAGTGTTGTTATTATTTTAGCTGGAAAGGGATACAGAAGAAAAGTAGGACAAAAAGCAAGATTTCCAGGGTCAGATGTGAATATATGCTGATTGTTATATACTCACTAATCAGAGCATTGCAGGCCCCATGAAGGATGTTCCAAAGATAAAAGGGTAAATCCTTGAGGGTATGTGGACTCAGATCTGGAAGGGACAAGCACAGGGCAGGTTGTAAAATCAGATAGTTCAGCAAGGTTGAGGAACGCAAGGTAAGAAAACAGCCTTGGTGGAATATATATGAGTTGCTACTGGTCATCATCCAAACCTAATTCATTACAATTCAATGAAATGTCAGACTACAAAATGTGTGTGTGTGTGTGTGTGTGTGTGTATTTATATATATATACATATAGGGTGGTGGGGCAGACAGATGGAATATGGAAAATTTTGTAATTTATTCTAATTTTAGTTTTCAACCTGTTTCTCAGATCCAAAACCACTCACACCAGTGTGGTGCCTCCATTCTTTCCCCCCTACTCCTGTCACATTGTCTTTGGACTGCTCTTTTTGCCCGGTAAAATAAAAAGTTCTTTTTTCCCCCCTATTATTTAACTATCCCTAATTCCAGATTTCCATCAATCACTGACCAGTTAACCTCCCAATCATTAAGAATTTGGCATCTTTACAAAAACATTTCAATAATATCCTTAAGATTTTTTTTTGGTGGGGGAAGATCTCCATCTTAACTAGTTGTACAGAAATAATGCATGTTGTTTATTAACAGCAGATTTCACCTCAGAAGCCCAAACTTCCTAAAGCCTTAGTAGAGGTCAAAAGGAATATGTATTAAGTATAAGTAGAATCCTTGTCTTCTTAAGGATACTTTGGCAGCTCCCTCATTCACCAGTTTTGGATATGAAGTAAGAATTATAGTAGAATTGTACCCATTCCAAACTTTTTCATCTTTTGTGGTGTTCTGGAGGAAACCTGCCCTAGGCACTGAAGGCCTTCCTTGTGTTCTTTTTTTATAGTTTGGTGATATTAGTTTATCCCTTGGGCTGTTCATGCATTCTATTTAAACTCCCTCCTCTTTCCTGTCATATACTTTAGTCATAATTGGTCATGAATTACAGCATAACCTATTTCTTTATTTTCCTCTTTTCCTTTTTAAAAAAAAACCTTTAAGGTTTCCCTTAGTGTAGTGTTGAATATTCATAGCCATAGAGTGTCTCTGGGACAATTTTAATATTAAAGAAATTGGATTTTACAACAGTTTGGGTTCACTGAAAGTGCCGTGGAGTTTTTCCAATGTGATCTTATCCATTTGTGTTGTTTGTCCACATTAGGTAAGTTTCGGCTAACTGTTTATTAGCTGAGGCTGAGGAAAATGCATTTCAAATCCCACTGTTCCATTAGGCTTATCTCTTGGTTTTTGACATTGCTGAGGAGGAATGTCAAAGAGGTGCTTGATTTAGATAGAAGATGATGACTACAAGTGTTACATTCTGCATGAAGTTACAAGTGTTAGTAGACATGTACACAAGGAGATCAAAAATAGTAAAAAGATACAGGAGAAAAAGGTTGATTTTGATTTAGAACTGTTGGGTTTTTTTTCTTTCCTCAAAACACTCTTAAAGGGGCAGCTGGGTAGCTCAGTGGATTGAGAGTCAGGCCTAGAGACAGGAAGTCCTAGGTTCAAATCCAGCCTCAGACACTTCCCAGCTGTGTGACCCTGGGCAAGTCACTTGACCCCCATTGCCTACCCTTACCACTCTTCCACCTATGAGACAATACACAGAAGTTAAAAGTTAAAAAAAAACACTATTAAACTAAAATGTCAGAGACCCAGATGATCATATCGTTATTTCATTTCTTAGAAGATTATTTTCTTGTCCCTTTTAATAGAGTAATATAGACCCAGTTTTGTAGCTATAGAGTGTAAATAACTGTTTTTCTACATCAGCATTATATAATCAAGGTAAATCAAGGAAATATGCCAGATAATAATTTGAGGGTTTTTTTTTCTATTAATGCCCAAATTAATTGTACATCTATATTTCTCCCGTGTAGGTCCATTTTCCTGACACTGAAAGAGCAGAATGGCTAAATAAGGTAAGACTCAATTCTTCTTCTCATCCATAAGAATTAGGAAATGAAAGGATGCCCTTTCTTATTTGAGATTTTAAAGTTTACAGCATTTGAAATAATGTAGAAGAATCAATTTTTTGTTTTCTTTTTGTTATAGATCAATTGAACTCCATCATGTTTGGTTACTTGCTATGCCTTGAGAAGAGTCCTTTAATTGTGACTAAAGAAAAGCCTAAGGGAATGTTGTATATATACTTCCTGTTTCTGTGACCTTCCATTTACTTTATTGTTATTTTAAAAAATTATTCTAATATTAACAATAACAACCAAAACCAGAATTTTCTTTCACATACACACACCATAGAAGAGAAAAATGAAATTTTGGGGTTTTGTTATGTGCAGATTTCTTCTCTTTTTAAGTATTAGAGTAAATTCAGTATGTCACTTTTAAATCTTTCTTGTTCATCTATGATTTCTTTTGCCATATTTGTTGTTTTCTTCCTAAGGGTATTAAAAAACATTTCAATGACTCCACCCCACCCCCACCTTTCATTTACCACTCTCTTCCTTTTATCTCACCTCCTTCCTTTGAAAAAGAAAAAAGGAAAAAAAAATCTTACAAAGTTACCATGTAGGCCACATCTGGAAATGTATGTCTCATTCTGAGTCCATAACCTCTCTTGTCAGGTGGTGGATAACATACATCATCATTGATTATCGGCAATTGTGGTGATCATTGAATTGATCATAGTTCTTCGAGCTTTCAAAGTTACTGTTTTCACTTTGTTATTGTTAAATTGTTTTCCTAGTTTTGCTCATTTCATTATGTATGTATAAGTTCATATAAATCTCATATTTCTAATATTAGAGGAGTATTCCATTACATTCACATACCATAACTTGTTTAATCATTCTCTTCTTATTGGGTATACCCAGTAGTTTTCAGTTCTTTGCCACTACAAAAAAGAGTATTCTCTATATTTTTGTACACGTGGGTCCATTTTCTCTTTCTTTGATCTCTTTGGCCTATATAACTCTGGTAGTGGTATGGCTGAGTCAAAGGGCATACACATTTTAGTAAGTCTTTGTGCATTGTACCACATTGATTTTTAGAATGCCAGAGCCAGTTCACAGCAAAAATACTGTACTTTGACTTTATATGACTGATTCTTGCAGTAATGACCATACTAATGCATAGCAATTTTTGATACTTATTTCTTTTCATTTATATGAAGATGTTTAAAAAACCCTCAAAACCAAAGAATGTCTTAGGACTTGCCATTTAGCACATATTCATCCACATCTCCTAAGCCTTCTATAGCTCTAATACCTCTAATAATTTATTCTATAGCTCTAATACCTCTAATAATTTATAGTGAAAATGAATATCAAATGATTTCCTTAAAGCTTATTAAATGTTCCTTAGTCATAAAATAGTTATGTTTACTTTATAAATAAGGAAAGTAGATTAAAATGAAAAAGTTTGGTAAAAAGAGTTGACTAGCTAACCTAACCCCAAGTTACATTTAATTCAAAAATTAAATAACTACTATGAAAACTCAGTTACATAGAACACTACCTGCCTTGAACATTCTGGTTTTTCATAGTTGTACTAGATAGTAATCAAAATCCTTTAACTCCTCCCCCTAGCCCCCAAATTATCTGAAGATATTGCAGACTCTGGATATAAAATGTACAGGCAGCATCTAAAAATAAATCTGGTTGAAGGTGCATTGTTCTCAATAATTTAAACAAATTGTGTTTATGTAACCTTTTTTTTTTAACAGATTCTTATTTTTCCTTCCTAGACTGTAAAGCACATGTGGCCTTTTATTTGCCAGTTTATAGAGAAATTGTTTCGAGAAACAATAGAACCAGCTGTTCGGGGAGCAAATGCTCACCTTAGCACCTTCAGTTTCACGAAGATTGATATGGGCCATCAGGTTAGTTTCTTCTGAATTGTTTTGTTCTTGGTAGACACAGAGAAAGTTATATACATGACATTGTAAAATTGTTATTAAGCTACTTAGCAGTAGGGAACTTAATTTTAATTAGCACTTTTGAGGTTTTCAAATTACTTTCCTTACTTTCTTATTTGATTATCACAACTACTCTATGAGTTAAGTATTATAGATATTATTTAGTCCCATTTTACAGTTTGCTCACTCTGATGGACCTTACTATTTCTCCTTGACTCTTCTCTTTCCTTTTTGCTGTTTATTCATTAGAGTTGGCCCTAGCAAAACTGTGAAGTAAGGGATGTTCATCTTTAGTTGAAAAATGGAAAAAAACTTCCTTTTTTTATTATTCCTCTCTCATGTTAGAGAGCTTTCAGTACACTTCTGCTCATTCTCTCATGCTACCTACACAGAGTCTAACATTTTACTATTCTACTCTGCTTTGTCTTCTTCCAGTTCCTCATTGTGTCAAAATATTCTCTCAACTTCCCCACACTTTCCCTTCTCCACGTCCCTCTCCATACCTCTTAAGCTTACCTTTCTTGTGACTCATTTTTTACAGCTATTAGATAAATTGGAATATGTCCACCTCGAAATATTGGAATGCTGATTTAAAAGGAATCCACACATATTAAATAGCTCATTGTCACCTTTCTGAAGTACTTCTTTGGGGATATTTACACTTTAACAAAACACTTATTAAAAACTTATCTCAAAGGATGCAATGTCTAATAGAGTTTCAAATAACAATGACAAGTAGGGTAAAAGAACCTTCTAGCTGCATGTCTTGAAAGCTAAATCATGCAAAAAATCACTCACTCCATCTGTATTTCATGCTAACATAGAGAGCTATATTTTAACCATTCCAAGAAATATTTTGATCCATATTTATATAATATTCACAATTAGGTGATTTTTGTGCATTCCTAGCTTGCATGTGTGCTTATAAATTTTATGTAACACATAACTATAATTTTCATTGTTTTAATAGTAATCAGTTGATATACCTTTAACAAAGCAAGAATTTTGAAGTATATTTGTTATTATTTTACTTTAGATCTTTCCATAAAATGAGGTTCATAAATCCTTAGAGTTAAGAAGAAACTTTAGAGACATTTTTCTGATCCAGAATGGTTGAGAACAACAGCCAGTATTTTTCAGAGGATGTTGTCTTAATTGCAAAACCTGCTCTCTTTTTACTTTGCCACAAGGGCCTTGAAACAGATGTTAGGGAAAAAAAAGGCAATTGTGGTCAGCATGTTGTTTTTCCACAAATTGTCTTCTTAAGAGATCCTAAAAATTAAAATTGTGGGAAATAATTTGAAGAAGATAGTAGTAGTAGTAGAAGCAGTAGCAGTAACAGTAAGAGCAGCAGCTAACATTTCTATAGCATGTATGATATACCAGGTGTTGTAATAAGCACTTTTCCAACCATTATCTCATTTGATCCTCACAGCAACCCTGGGAGGCAGATGCTATTATTACCTTCATTTTACAGATGCTTATGGAGTCAGAAAGAAATCAAGTAACTTGCCAAGGTCATAGAGCTACTGAGTGTCTAAGATTAAAACTCAGGTCTCCCTGATCCCAGGACCAACTCTCTGATCATTGTGCCACTTTGCTGCCCCTTGAAGACACGTTATTTTCCAAGTGATTTACTCTCCCGCTAGAGTCTAAATCTGATTCCAGTATGGAAGTGACTCTGGAGTCTTGAAGACCATATTCTTGGACTACAAACCCTTACACAAAAGAGACTTCAAGTATGAACCCATGGGTAGTGTGTGAGTTTGTGTCCATAATCTGAGACCTTCTCTAGCAGAATTCACAGGGGCTCATTGCTGAAAGTTTGGTAATTAGATGATTCTTTTTTATTTTTTTTTTAATTTTTTTTAAAGGCAATGGGGGTCAAGTGACTTGTCCAGGGTCACATAGCTGGGAAGTGTGATTTGAAGGCCAGATTTGAACCTAGGACCTCCGGTCTCAGATGATTCTTTTTTGTTCCACTTGCTATTGAATTTATCTGTTAAGATGTGAAGGGGTGTAATCTGCATCTCTGGTAGACAATGTCCACATTGTTGAAGTCATCTCTCCTTGGAGATTCGAAATGTTTCCATCAGGAATGGAGGAACAGGGAAACATTTGGATTGGAGAAGATATATCTTAAGATATTTACAGTCTGTCTTTTGAATATCATCTTATGTAAAGGACACATAACTAATTCTGATGATCTTAAAATAGAGATGTTGATTCCAAAGTACTTTTAAAAAAAATAGATCCAAACCAGATCCTAAATTGTATGGGAACTAAGGTTAGATAACCTTCTGCTCTCAAAATGCTAATAATCACGTAAACATAGAACATTAAACAAAGTTATCTTTTGTCATGGTAGTGTTCATTTATGAAAGGAAAGTTACAGAACTTGTTTATGTAAATCTTTTTCTCCTTCTAGTATCCTTTTTTAAAATCTAACACACATAAATAAGAACATCTGTGAAAGATAGTGGTACAAAGAAAAAAAGCTAAAAATATAATAAAGTATGAGTTTGGTCTCTGAGGAATTCTAAAATCTTACTTGTTTCAGCCCCTGAGGATTAATGGTGTTAAAGTGTACACTGAAAATGTGGACAAACGACAGATTATTTTGGACCTTCAGATCAGGTAATTATTATTCTTTCCTGTCATTAACTGAGGAGTTAGCCATATCAGAAAAAGGGAAAATGCACCCGACCTACTTCTTGCTTGCTGACCAGGGTATTGTCACCACTTGAACTTCAGTTCTTCCTTGTTTTTGTGACATGTGAGTATGGGTTTTTTTTCTATGATTGCAGCACAGAATGCAGCCATGCTTCATCATTCCCTGCAGTTCTTGCCCATTGTCTCACATTGATCCTTCTAAGAGGAGCAACCCAATGTAATAGAGACCTTCCTCCAGATTTTTGGTTTTGACTTTGGCTAACACTCCAATACGGAGGCTATTATCTTGGTGTGTGACAAGCTAACGTCATACTTTCCCTGAACAAGTCTTTACACCACTTTTCACAACTGTGCCATCATTTGAAATATACTACAGTCTGCTTACACCACACATCCCTTTCCTTTTCGATCATCTACAACATTGATTTTTCAAACCTGTGGTATTCTAACATTTTCAGCTATGCTATTGGTGGAATATTTGGGTTAAAAAGATGGAGTTTTATGCTATAGTCATTTGGAATAATTAAAAGTATAGGCACTCAAATGTAATCCCACTTATTTTCTTTCTCCTGTTCAAATCTTGGTCTAATTCATTGTCCAACTCTGTGGCCCAATTTCTAACTTTCTAGATGATGACTATCCATAATATGTTTGCATTCTTTCAAAACATTTTAATTAATGATTTTTAGTATTTTGCCTGTGCCTGATTTCTTTTTGGCCTGGTTTAATTTCATTTGAACCCAAGACCTAAAGATAAAAAATGATTTGGTTATTGTAGATTATTGTTATTATTCTTATTTTAAGTACTGTAAATCTATTTTCTTTTTCTAGTTTTGTGGGAAATTGTGAGATTGACTTGGAGATCAAGAGATACTTCTGTAGAGCTGGTGTGAAAAGTATACAGGTAAGTTCTTTTATAAAAATCTAAATGTTCTCTGTACAGTACATGTAAGGCCAAACATATTTTTTTCCATTATGCGCATCCATTTTTCAAAAGTATTTTTTGGTTTACAAATTGAAAATTGTAGCAGGACCACCAGTATGTGCCATTCTGGAGAAACCTGAAATCAGTAGTGTTAGTCATTAAAATAGTAATTTTTAAATGATAATTGTTTTGTACACTTTGCCATTTAGGTTTATATGAAGTTATAAAATAACTTTTTTTCACATTTTAGATTCATGGTACAATGAGAGTTATCTTAGAACCATTAATTGGGGACATGCCGTTAGTTGGAGCTCTGTCTATTTTCTTCCTCAGAAAACCAGTAAGTCCATTACACTCTTTTTTAATCCTTTTATTGACAAATTAAAAGCACTAAAGAAGAGATGAAGAGAAAAAAATCTGTATTTTCTTCCTTTCTTTCCACCTAAAAATACATTATTGGATTACTTCTGTGTCTCTGAAGATTCCCTTCTAAAGAGATAATTTTTAAATTCTTGTGAAGTTTGTTATGATAAAACTATTTAAATAGGATCAGTGTCTCCTCTATTAATAATACACATATTTTATGATAAATAATTTTGCTTGGAGAGTCAGTTTTGCACATTAGATGTAATTTGCACATAGTTTTTTGTTATAGTCATCTGAATATAACTACCATCTTGTCTTAAGCCTAAAAGTTGAATAGCCTGTAATTTTACTTTTAATACTGCAGATAAAGCTTAAATCTAACTGGTTTCTCTGGCTATAACAATAGCTTCCTTACAGGCCCCTTTCCAGGATGGATGAACCCCTGCTCATCATCCCAGATTGCTGGTGTGGAAAAATAAGGAAGAATCACATAAACATATATTTAGAGCTACGAGGGATCTCATAGGCCCTCTTGTCCAACTAGTTGCCTCCTTTAATAACTGAGAACTGGGAGCCCAGAAAAATTAATAGACTTGCCCAAGGTCACACATAATACTGAAGCGTAGTAGAGAGGTAGGTTTCAACCTCAGGACTTCTGATCCCAAATCCAGACCTCTTTTTGTAGCAGGCTGCTTTTCCTTTTATATCAATAAAGTGGCTGCATTCCTGATGAGTCTCTTAGAGATAAAGATATCATTGTCAAGTTCATCAACTTTTCTTTTTTATCACCTATCAATAAGACTCTTTAGCAGTCCTATGGGTAGTAGATGGGTAGCAGAAAGGAGCTCCCTAAACATGACCTTTCCTAAGATTTTTGTACTTGCTTCTTTCTGCTTGCACTCAGCTTTCCATTATTGGTAGATGGATGATCCTGAGCCAGTTCTGAACTTACAGAGTTGGCTCCTTGGGACATAGTGTGTCAGAGTGTGAAAAGTGGCCCTGACAGGAAGGAAACTCACAGAGTAGTACCAAGTTTCCAAGCTTTGAATTGACCCAGAATTTCCTATAGAAGTGGAATGAGAGAAGGCAGGAGGAAAGCAAGGGAAAGTGATTCATCTTTTGGGTTCCTTCTCAGCCAGGAAAAGTTTAACTTACCATAGTTGTTGGCAATTCCAAATTTCCACACTTTCCTGGTTAATATATTTGTTTTTAAGCTTGTATCGGTGTTATACTTTTTGTATGGGAAAAATATACACACAATTTTTAAAAGAAAAAAAATAACAGGCTTATTCCAGATAGCTAAATTTGTTTTGTAATCATTTGTTATATATTTTATATAACTTTTTATATTTAACAGAAGAAACAACATCACTTTAGAAGATGCAGTTGATAGTCAAACTAATACATTAATACTTCAAATAGTTATTAATTTATTCAGTCAAATGATTCAGTATTTGGTGTTACAGTCACATTGTTGTGTTGTGGGCTTATCTAATCCAGAGCTTCTTAACCATTTTTTATTAGATTATTTATTTTCAAGTATTTTTCCAAAGTTACATGATTTATGTTCTCTCTCTCCCTTTTTCCCTGCCCCTTCCTGGAGCTGACAAGCAATTCCATTTGGGCTTCCAAATTTGGCTATACGTGTCTTATCGATCAAAACCTATTTCCATATTCTTCATATTTGTAATAGAGTAATCTTTTAAAACCAAAATCCCAAATCCAAATCCATTTAAACAAATGATAAATCATATGTTTTTCTTCTGTGTTTCTACTCCCACCGTTCTTTCTCTTGATATAGATAGCATTCTTTCTTATAAGTCCTTGGGATTGTCCTGGATCCTTGCATTGCTATTAGTAGCAAAGCCTATTACATTTGATTGTCCCACAGTGTTTCAGTTACTCTCTACAATGTTCTCCTGGTTCTGCTCATTTCTCTCTGCATCGGTTTACTAACCTTTGTTTTTTATTTGTTAAAGGACCCCTTTGGAAGTCTGAGGAAACCTTTGAACCTCTTATTGAAATAATATTTTTAATTTCATAAAATAAAATACATGGAATTGCCTAGGAAATTAGTACTATTGATATATATTTATCTAAATAAAATTTTCAAGTTCACAGACTCCAACTTATGAACCACTCAGACCTCATTTGTTTTAAGCTATGCTCTAAATCCAAACAGAAATAAAGAGTGTGTACTGTTGTCTTTACTTTTCCCACTAAGAAATTCTATTAATTTTAAAAAATTAATAGTTTGTATTTATAACTTAATCATTCTATTTTGAGTGTATTTTGATTATTAGGTGCACAGAGGATCAAGGAATATTTAAAGGCTAGTAGGCTTTTTTCACCACTATGTTTAAACATGCCTTTCATAGTAATTTTTTTTAAAAAGAGACATTTATTTTCAAAATTATTAAGTGCTTTGTGAGTACAAACTGTTGTACATGTTCTGAATAGCAATTAGGCTAAACTAAAATTCAGTAAGTCACTCACTACTTTTAAGTTTATGCTTTATTTTTTGTCTATGAACATTGAATATAATTTAATTTTTTCTAATTTATGAGATATGCTATATTTTTATAGTGTTTTACTCTACTTTTTACTAAAAAATCCATATTATTCTTTTTTCATTTAAATCTGCCCAATAATTAATTTACCTGAAAAAAGTATTTTTATATAATGCTATGAAGACCTTATAAACAGAACTTATGATGCTTACAAAAGAATCTAGAAGCTGAAGATTTAGGAGACATTAATTTAGACAGCTTAGCCTTATATGGGCAATAAACAGTCACTCAACAGATGCTAAAGACCGAAGGGAATTTTTGTCAGTTACTTTAAGCTGGAAAATATGAGAATAAAATCCACTGCTAGTTGCCAAGTAATGCTTCCTTTCTAATAAAAAAAATACAACTTTAAAACTTTTTTGGCTAGTCTTATTATTAAGAAACTTGGTGCTAGTAACATTGTTGAAACTCTGTAAACTTTGAGCTTTTTAACATTTTTTCCAATTTCCAAGAGGTTTCTTTTTTCTATTATCTCTCCTTCCTCTCTTCATTTGAAAAAAAGAAAAAGAAAAGGATGGTAAGAAGGAAGACCAAACCCTACTAATGCTTAAGGATAGCAAAGCAGAATAAATTTCTGTACTGACCATTTCAAAAAATATGTCTTTTTCTGCTTCTTGAGTTACCTCTCTATTTGGAAGATTAGTAGTATTTAGAAGATTTGGAAGATTATTTGGTCCCTTGTAATTGTGGGAGCATACATATCAATACTTGATAAGAATCCTTCTGTCTTTCAAAGTTGTCTGTCTTTACTATATTGTACTGATAGTATAAGTTGTTCTCCTTCATAATTTCTTCTTCATGATCACTTCTTACAGCACAGTAGTAGTCCATTACTTTAATGTATCATCGTTTGTCCAGCCATTCCCAAATTATAGGTATCCTAGGTTTTTCATACCAAAAGGGCTATCATTAATATTTTGTACATATATGTCCTTTTTTACTTTCCTTGATTTTTTGGGGGTCTGGGTATAGTAGTAGTATCATTATGTCAAAGAATATGCTCAGTTTTAGTACTCTGTGAACTTTGGTTTTGATGGGATTTTGGAAAGCCAGAGAAAATCTTCAGCTAGGTTATTCATTTTCTCACTATCTTATTAATAAGATTAAATTCGAGAATACTTTATTTCCTGTTAAGTGTAGCCTGGAGATAGGGCTGGTGCTGGCAATGATAATCTCATCATATTTGATGGAATACCAGCCTTCATGGCAATATTGTCATTGGTTCCCTTCATATAACTGATAAATCTCTGGGATATTCCCATGGGATCTACTTAGTCAATCTTTTCAATTATTGACAATGTGGAGCCACAGCATAGGCTCCAGTCTAAGCCCAGAGATGGCCATTCACCTATAAGACTAGGGTTTTCTAGAAGAAGAAAGTAGATGGCTCATTGACCATACAAACTGTTTTCCATGGAGGTAGGGGGTTGGAGAGGTAAAAAGCAGTAGATTATGTTGTCTGTAGTTAAGATACTAGAGTGACAAATGTATCTAAAGACATAAAATAAAACTGTTTTATAACTATTAGACAGGATACATAGTGATAAAGTGTTTCTGATTATGATAAAACATGAAACGGAAAATTTTTTAAGTGTCTGTCATTCATGTTCTGCTTCCTTCTGGTTCCATGGTGGTGGTAACAGAGTAATAGAAATGAGGACAGGATATGATAAAAATCACACAGTTTAGACTAGCAGCAAGTTTTATTTTAACTTAGTTCTCTAATTGAGAGATCTTTGTCTAAGGACCAACAAGTTGACCTATTTCTAGAGGAACTGAGTCATAACAGTCTTGGCATTCGTGTTATGAAGAAAACCTGAAAAATGAAGGAAGTATTAGCTAAATGGAATAATGATTTAAAGGTAATCTTTAGAGAAGCAAAGACAGAAGTTGACAAGAGTGTGTTTTCTAATATGCCTACATATTCCAGGAAATATTATGTTAGGAGACATTTGATCATAACATATTATTCACTTATAAGTAAGCATTTATTAAGGACTGTAATGGATAATAGGGGAGACACTAAAATTGGGGGGGTGATCTTTCCTTGCTGAGTGAAGGAGGGGTAAAAGGTGATTGAGGTGATAGGAAAGGAATGAATGGGATGGCTGAGTTTAGGGAGGAATGGACAAGGCAGTATTAGAATGGTAAGGATACAGGGTGAGGTGTGCAGGAGAGTCAGCTAACACAGACTAGGCACCCAAGCTAGAGACAGAGGATACTGTGGGTAATAGGCTGAATCCTTCCAGGCAGGAAGGGTACTTCTACAGACACCAGGAATAGGGCCAGTCAGAAGGGGTTTGAATCTGACTTGGGGATTTTCTTGTCAGTTTCTCAAGTCCTCAAAGGAGGAATCACAAGGCTCCTCCCTATCAATGAAACTGAAGGGATTCAGGAGGAAGCTTCTGGCAACTACTTCCTTCCAAGATGAATGCCTCCACTTTCCCTCAAGAAATAAAGAGAATAATTCCTTCCCCTTCAACCCTTGCCTAATTCTTCAACACAGTGATTCTCCAGAGGGTTCGATTAGGTAACAAAGGGATTTATTAATGTTCAGGGTTGATCAGGAAGGAGAGAGGGCTTGGGGTTTCTGATAGCCGCCAGGGAGAAACTCAAGTTGGGGGAGGGTCTCAGGAATGGGTTAGACTGAGAGAGGACCTGCTTCTCTCAGCTGGTCAAGATTTGGCTGCTTTTAAAGTACAGGGTATACTAAAGGGATAGTTTGAATTCAAGGATGGTCCTAGATGCCTATTGTGGAAAGTAAACCCGCAAAGTCTATTCACTAAAAACCCAAAAGCCACCCTGTCTCCCAGAGCCCCAGGAAAAAAGGCAGGGAAATAGGGAAATAATATGGAGAAGGTTAGGGAGAGGTCCAGAGAAATTAGCTAGGTTCAAATTGTCCAGAGACAAAGCACAGGACAAAGCAAAACCGAAAGCCAAAGCAGAGCTCTAGTTGATCCTTTCACTCTCTTCAAGCATCAGGAAACAACTCCCTTCTCTCAGAATTCTAAGCCTTCTAACTGCCAGAAGTTTTCAGTTGGCCCTCTGCAAGAGCAAAAGCCTCTCTTGCATCTTTTGCATTACAGGGCCTTGTATGTGCTAGTCACTATGGGAAGCACTGGGAATACAAAGAGAGATGCTTGATAGACTCTGCCCTCAGGGAGCTAACAATCTAATTGGGGAAACAACATACAAACAAATATATACAAACAAGCTCTATGCAAGATAAATAGAAAATAAACAACAGAGGAAAGGCACTAAAATTAAGAAAGTTTGGAAAAGGTTTCCTACAGAAGGTGATATTTAAGCACATCTAATTTGAATGACTTGAAGACAGCCAGTGAAGACCAGATTTAAGGAGGAAACATTCAGATTCAAGAAATGGAGTGATTTATTCTAGGAAGAACAAGGAGGCCACTGTCACCGGATTGAAGAGTATATGGGGAAGTGTAATACATAAAATTAGGCTTTGAATGTCAGAAGATTTTGTATTTGATCCTGGAGGTAAAAGGGCACCATTAGATTTGTTGAATAGAACAGTGATGGGCAAACTATGGCCTGTGGGCAGATGTGACCTCTTGAAAAGTTCTGTCTGGCTGCACATTATTCCTAATCTGACAGATACAATGAGTAGGATACAATACAATGAAACTTCGAAAGAGTTGCCTTAGAAACAGACCGACAGAGGAGCATTTCCTTTCCTTTGGCCCCCTCTTTAAAAAGGTTGCCCATTACTGGAATAAAACATTGGCATGATTGGACCTGTGCTTTAGGAAAATATCACAGTACCAAAAGTATAATATATATTTCCAAAAATAACAACTTGAAAATAATTGTACCTTAAGCACTAAGAGTGGTTGCTAAGGATAAAATGGTAAAGAGAGTTTGTCAAGAAACTCAATAAGATATAACCATCAATACAGACTGATAACTGGTGGAAATGAGGAGAAAAAGATGGGAAAATGGTTCAGAGAGGCCAGTGACCTTTAGGTTACATGAAAGTTTCAGATGTCTACATCATGATAATTTTCTTAAAAAAAAAAAAGTTAGGAACTGGATGTCTGTGCTGAATAACATCTCAAAGAAAAACATTTTAACAGACAGGAAGAGAGTTATTATGGATATAGGAATTATCCCTGAGTCAGCCATCTGCATAGTCTGATCATCACATTATCAGAATGAAGAACAGACTTTATTATAAACTAGGAGAAAGTATGGTAATGGAAAAAATAGATGGAATACAATTAAGACTTAACCTTCATTAAATAAGATTTTGAAAATAGAAAATGGGAAATAGATAACAAAGATGACATAGAAACCAATTCTAATAATAATTTCATCCAGAAGTTAAAATATATAATTGATAAAACAGGAAAGTAATAGAATACAAATATCAAAAGAGCCCAGAAATTACTTTTTGATAATAACTATCATTTTTATATAGCACCTGCATTTTACAAATACAAGCATGTTACAAATATTTTTTTATTTGATCCTTTAACTCTTGGAAATAGGTGTCAACAAACATTTGACTTACTTGCTAGGCAGAGAATTGGCTGCCATATGGCAATAGGCAGCAATGGACTAGAATATAAATTGATTTGTAAAATCTCAAGAAGACAAAGAATGATAGATTGTCATGAGCAGCATTTTATCATAAAACAAATAGAAGCAGTGGTGAACAAAAGGAGTCTAAAGAAAGCTTGGCCAGACACCTAGATAAGCATAGAGGGAATTTGTAAAAAGGCCCCCTTAAGATCATCTATAGCTTGTGTGCCACTATCTTTTGCAAAAGAAGAGGAGAGTAAACTACAAGGAACTCCGTAACCCAGCCCTAAAAGCTCGCTTCGAACAAAGCCTCTCCCATGTATATGAATAAGCAATGCATCTTGAGGGTGAGATGGGGCTGTATGCACCAAATGGGACAATGATTCTTAATACCTAGACCACTACCTCCCCTGAAATCCCAAGGAAAGACCATGACTGCACCTTAGAGCTGTAGGACTGGCAGAGACCACCAACACTGCTTCTAGCCAGGTTCCTGTGACCATGGTTCAGACGTGTAACAGTCTGGACACTACCCTTTCAGACAGTACAGCCATAGCTACTGAAGACCCAAAAGAGGTAATTCTCACCACCAAAGTCCTTGACACTTTCAGAAAGTTACATGGATGTGGTTTTGACAAATGGAAATGGCATTAAGGAATATGAATTACAATCTGATTTGCTATTCTGTTGACCATTGTGCCCTTTCGTATGTCTTGAAGTTAATACCTCCTTTGGATGTTGTTGCCTTTCTCAGACTTTGAAGTCTTTGAGAACAAGGTTTATTTTTTCTTCCCCTCTGATTATAACCTATGAACCCAGGTATTCCTGACTAAAAACATGGCATTCATTTTATTTTATTCTGCACTCTTTTTTAGAGAGTTTACTTTATTCCATAGATATTATAGTGTATTTAATCGGAATTCAGAAACCACTTGGTTTCATTTCTTCTCTAAACTATATTAAATCTGGACTACTATTTCTAGAGTGACGGAATCCAGTGACTTTAATTATGAGAATCATAATGTGACACACATTTTAAATTGCATAGTAATTAAGAATCTTTAATGAATTGTCACTCATCAAAGAACTTCATTGAGATTTCTGGAAGTGTATAATTATTCAGATAAAAATTATAGTAGAGTAGAAAAGAGAAAAATCTCAGTGGAATGCTTCATTGCCTAATTTCCACTGTTTCATTATAGCTCTGGAATTGTTTGCTGTGACAAACCTAACATTTTGCATCATAAGATGTGGCTTTTCCAAGCGAAGCATAATAGCTTCTGTGGAATGAGTTCATGGCTTTCAGAAATGCAAGTCTCACTGGCTCTGCAACTTCCTGAAATAGAAATCTTACTCATGCACTTGCATTGGCTTCAGTTGCTCTGAGGTTTGTTCTTTGTGTGGGAATAGGCATCCTAATTTTAGTTGCCTTTCAAGAGCTTTTTCCTAAAACACAGATTTTATCATGTCCCTCCACTACTCAAAAACCTCCCACTTTTATCAATGCCTTTTGCATAACCTGTTCCCTTAGATTGGAGTATCTTCTCTGTAAAAGTTAAAATGCAGCTTGTTTTTCACCAGCTAACATTTCAGCCTGCCTTTCACCCTAGTCCTGCTCCAGTCCATACTGATCTCCCTTTACTCTGATCATAGTCTGCCCCCCAGAATCCCCTGACACAGCACTTGATGATTTTCCTTGTTTTTAATTCTTGCACATATGTATGACCTCAAATAGAGGTTAAAAACTCCCAGAATAATATTTTTTAGTATTTTTCAAAAGTACCCAGAGGCATACTGAAAATGTGTTAAATAAATATTGCTAGAAATGTTAAGTTGGTGGCTGTATCCCGGGAATGGAACAAACATTATTGCATGGGCTTTCAGAACAGTCTATCTCCTTCTGTGGTTCTTTATATACCATCAACCCTTGAGTTTCATCTGCCTGTCACTACTTCATTTGGAATCCAACCAGGATATAGCATCCTAAAAAATAAAGATTTCCATTTTATAGTGCCTGGAGCCCTAAGTTGTGAACAGTTAGTATTTCATGGTGATGGTAATAATGATAATTTCATAGACTTCTTTTGGCAACTCTAACTCAATACAGCACTATCTGATACATTTGCATCATGTAGTGTGGAACCAGAATCCTGGAGTTCAAATCTCATGCTTGTGTTGTGACTCATGAGCAAGTCATTTAAACATTGTTAACCTCAGTTTCCTTGGAAATCATAGGATCATATTCTTAGAACTGGAAGGGATATTGGCAGTTAGATCCTCTAGTCCAACCCTCTCATTTTACCGATAAGAAAATGAGTTGCAAAAAGGCTATAATGTGTCCTATGGCACACATGGAAACAGTAAAGCAAGAGCTAGAATTGGAACCTTGGTTTTCTGACTCCAGTCCCTCGGTGCTCTTTGCCCAGCACCATATTATCCCTTCTTACCTATAAAATTGGAAAAATACTTTTTATTACCAATATCACAATGCTCTAGAAATGTAAGTTGTTTGTCGAAATGAATATTAAAGTTTTCTTAAAAGTACATCTCCTGAGACTTAAAGAAAACTTCAGATGACCCTTTCTTAAAATGTCTATCTCTGTATTCCTGTTTTTATGGCTGAGTAGTGTCAATATTCTTCTAATAAGAGAGGGACTATAATATTATGAAGAGAATGCTGGACCTAGAAATAGTAAACCAGGGATCAAACATGGCCTCTTACATTTAATTCTAGATATAACCCTCATGTTTTCTTGTGTCCAAAATAAATATTATATGTGTATATGTATATATGTGTGTACATATATATATATTTTTAAGATTACAGAATTATTGTGAGAAACATGCTTTATAAACCATAACTCTCTTCCTCTTTAATTTTGTCACTTGGATAAACTCTTCAACTGATGTAAATCTTTACCTTTTAAACTGCTTTTCATCATTGCTGAGGCCTAACAGCTCTTTTAGTGATGAACTCCTTTGAACCAATTTGGGCTGGTACTCAGACAGCAAGCATCCATCACTGGGACATCATTAAATATTTCCAGCTTGGTGTAGGACTTGACATAGTTTACATTTCACTAGTATAGACTTCAGGAATTCAATGTTAACTCCAATGAGGTATTAGAGTAGGACTTCAGTGTAGGTGTAAAATATAAGAGTCTTATATTTAATGCTATTACTCAGTCTGTAGCCTTTCAACAAGTATTTACATAGCCACTATCATAATAATCATATCTTATTCTTAATATAATGACCTTAATTTATAAAATTTCAAAAAATATTTTATATATTTGATCATTTAATCAAGGTGTCATACCGTATTTCTCCTCCTTTCCACTTCTAAATTATTATTTAGAAAACATAGTCTCTACTTGCAGTCTCCATTTACTTACTACTAATTCACTTCTCATTCCCTAGAAATCAAGTGATATAATGAAAAGTTTCACAATAATATAGCTTTTCAAAATGGGATTGGAGGTAGTAGGCTCTCTTTTCTGGGTATTTTAAAGCAGAGGTCATATGACCACTTGGGAAATGTTCATTCTAGAATTCTGTGATTCCTCATACTGAGCTAAGAGTGTTATTTCTGTGAGTACTTTATTGAGATCTTTTTTTTTTTTTGTCCATCATTCCCTATATTGCACCATATTTCCTTGTGTTCATTGTACCAAATACACATTATCCTTTTTGGTAGCTTTAAGTAATTTTTTCCTTCATATTCCTAACTTCTAATATGTTGTCTTTTGTGTAGTAGGAACTTAATAAAAATTTGCCTAATAGATGAACCTTGGGAGGCAGCTAGTAGAAATATTGTCATCCCTGTTTTAGGGGATAAAGAAGAGGGAATTCATTGTGGTGAAATGACATGTATCATATCTCATAATAAATAAGAAAATAAGTCTTAGTCCACTCTTCTTGTGTCCTGCCACTTACCAGTCTGTCTTTCTCTATATAACACTGAGCTCAAATAACCGAGAGCTGTTCTTTCTTATTGGTAGCTTGTAACCAGGGTCATTTTAAGAAATAAGACCAGATTGCCACAAGAAGCTTTTGGATTTAAATTCTTTTACTTTGCATTATTCATTTCACAATGGACAAGTGGTAAATCATAATTTGAAGTGACACGTCTGATCTTATAATTTTTATTTCCGATTTTAATAAGAATATGATGGCTGCCTCCTTATTCTGATTCTTTTATAAATAATGTCAAATGGGTTGAAAAAAAAAACATTTATTAAGCTCTTACTATATGCCAAGCATTGTACTATGCTCTAGAATTACAAATTTAAAAATAAACAGCCTCTACTTTCAAAGATTGCATATTCCAATAGAAGGAGACAATAGATATGGATGGAGTCTGTTCAAGTCTGGTTTGGAAGTCACTCAGACTGTGAGTGAAAGGGAATAGAATAAAATACCCTTTTCAAAAACAATGACAGACTTGATTTAATTATGACTCTAAAGTTGAAAGGAAGGGAAGCATTGTCAAGGGTAAGGAATGAAGCCTGATTAGAGCTAGGCCTCTATGTTGTAGGTGATGTGAGGTCTCCATAAATTAGTAAGTAAGGTTCAGCAACAAAGGAACAGATTTTTAAAGTGAATTCTATCAAACATTCAAAGAACAGTTAATTCCAATATTGCATAAATTGTTTCAACAATAGAAAAAGAAGACATTCTACGCCAAACTCTTTTTATCAGTCAAATAGGATTGTTAAACAAGAGAGCAGAAAAAGACAACTATAGACCCACACTTTGCAACCTAGAGTTAATGAAGTTAGTTTAAAAAAATAGTTTTACAACTATTTCAATATGATTGGTTTACTTTGTAATTCTATATATTTAATTTTATGTTTTAAAAAACATTCTGAGAAAAAGATTCATAGGTTTCACCAGACTACCAAAGGAGTGTGACACAAACTTTGAATTTTTATTATAGATTAATAGCCGTTGTGAAAAGATTAATACAAAATATTTAATGAAATATGAATAAATTAGCTTCAGCAATGTTAAAAATATTATACACTATAACCATATTATATTTATATAAAGAATGTGGAATTGGACCATCACTAGGAAAACTACATACATAATATTAATAATAGTAATTTTTAAAAATGAGACAGGAAACAATAGCAATAGGATACTTTTAACATTAAAAATATTCTTTACATAGAAAAGCCAAAGGAGGTTCAGAAGGATAGGAACTAAAGAACTATGTTTATTCCAACTTCGCTCATATACCTTTCTGTCTATTTTCTCATTCATACTCTTATATGTCCTTTGATTTCCTAGTTGGATAGTTTAAATATTAATCAACATTATGCAGTAACTTAGAATTTATTTTCAATATATTTCCCATTTTCCTTATAACCCTGTGACTTGCATGATATATAGATATTGTTGTTATCCTTTTTTTATAGATGAGGAATATGTATATCATTGCAGAGTTAGGGAATGTCTTGTACATCTGTATATCATATTGAGTAGAAATAAAACCTTGATTTTTTTTGGTGTTTTCTAAGAAAGAAATAGGTGATCATTCCCTCTATTATCAAATTTTTATCATATTTTTTGTTCCTGAGTTTGTTCTTTTGGAAATCATTAGTTCTTTTAATAAATTTCTTAATACTATATACTATTAGTGTTTCCTACTTTCTACAATGCATTCCATTTCTCATGTCTTTCTTACCTGGTTCCATTTTCCATCATTCTAGTACATACTCTAGTCTATTTCTTCTTTTTTTTTAAACCTTTACCTTCTATCTTAGAATCAATACTGTATATTGATTCCAAGGCAGAAGAGCAGAGTAGGGCTAGGCATTGGGGGAGTCAAGTGACTTGCCCAGGGTCATACAGCTAAGAAGTATCTGAGGTCAAATTTGAACCTAGGACCTCCCGTCTAAGCCTGGCTCTCAAACCGCTGAGCCTAGCTGCCCCCTAGTCTATTTCTTCTTCTTTTTTTTAAATTTTATTTAATTAGTTAATTTAGAATATTTTCCCATGGTTACATGATTCCCCTGGTCTGTTTCTTAATCAGATCTGTGGACGTAGAAATTTTCCTAAAGACTGCTCTAAAGAAATAATAATCATTTCTTATTTTCAGAAAAATTGACTCCTTAGGGGAAAAAAACATTTATATGATACTATGGAGCAAAAGCAGAATGTAGGTTAGGGATAGAATTGTTTTGGTAAAGGGTATTCCCATATGGTCAAGCTCCCTTTGCAATTGTAAACCAGCACCTTCTCTGAGAGAGAGCTTAATTGACTTGTTCAGGACCACACAAATGACATACATCAGAGGCAGAATTCATACTCAATCTTCCTGGCTCTTCACCCCCTTGGAGCCTAATCCTTTTATTTTTTCCCCTCCTTTTCAGGATCATCAAAGTGGGCCAGGGGCATGTCTTTTAGAAGCGTTTGATTATTCCCTTATTCAGTTTTGCAGAAAAACAGCTTTCCCTTAATGTTGATATATACTATTAAGTTTATTTTATTAAAATACTACAAACTTTTCATGATGAAAGCTTGTCTTTGAATATACTGTTTCCTTCCCCAAAGCATTTCTATTTTGGTATTATATAGCTCATTTTTATAGGCAAGGTAGATAGCAGGTATAAGATCTAATTCAATATCTCTGTAACCTTTAACATAACACTTAGCCTTTAAATCTAGTTTCCTCATCTGTAAAGTGAAGGTGTGGTATTCTAGGTGATTTTTCAGGGACCTTCTAGTTTTATCATTTTATAATTCTAAGGAATTTTTGTCTATAAATTGCTAACTGAACCTTTCCTCTCCTTAGAAAAATCTTATTAATAGTATATATTACAAATATATTACTACAGTAAGATAATTTAATCTCATATTCTTCTGATTTATTTTGAAGATATATTTGATAGAAGCCCAAATTTAGAATTCTCTGTGTGTGTCACATACAATTGAATTATGATTGCTATTGTGAATTTTGTAACTATTTCTCATCAAACTTAAAAATGAGATGAGTATGTGTTTGAAGTTTATTAGTAAGTTTTCTTCCTTTATAGGAAAGTCCAAGTAACCTTTTTTTCTTTCTTTGCCTTTTTACAGCTTTTGGAAATTAATTGGACAGGACTAACTAATCTTCTGGATATTCCTGGTCTAAAGTAAGCATTAAATAACCTGGTATAATAGGTAATATGCTAATATAAAGATTTATTTTCAGTGACTAATTGCTAAGCATCTGTATTTTGCTAATAATGATGAAAAAAGGGATCATTTTTTTCTTGGTTGATTCATAATCTGCCTCATGACAGTTTTGGAAGAATATAAACTACTTGAGGATGCAGTGGCATGCTTGAGGGAGAAGGACTCTGGATTAGTCAATAGCCCTGGACTAGAATCCAGGCTCCACTACATACTTCTTGTGTGGCTTTGGGCAAGCCAATTCTCCATTTGGGGCTTCAATCTGTAAAATGGTGTGTGCAGAGAGATTAGGATATGGACCAGATTACTTCTGCAGTCCTAATTAGCTCCAGGTTTTCTATAGCTAGAATGATTTCAAGAGGCCTCTGAGCACCACATTCTCTTTCCCACCTTTTAAAAATTTGCTTTCATGGTTTTTTCATCACCAAGTTTCTTGTGAAGAGAAAAGGTGTGGGTGAGTTTCCGTGGCCCAAGTTTGCGCTCTGGCCATGGTCCTTGCTCTCTGTTACCTTGAGCAGATTATTAAATCTTTGAATGTGCATTTCCTCAAAGTCAGAAGAGGGATGATTTTACTTAAGCTATTTGCCTCCAAGGATTCTTGGTAAGGAAAGTGCTTTGTAAGTTCTCAAATGCTGCCTCAAGTATCAGATATCATTGTTGTCCTTGTCATTATCACCTTTGACCAAGAAGTTTAAGAAAACAGCTCTTTTGCTACACATACACACATGTATGATCCCTACATACACACATATATTATTTTAAAAAACAAAAACCTAACATTCGAACATGTTATCAAGAGATGATCCTCTGGTTTCCATCCAAGACTTTACCACAATTTATAATAATTGCTTTAAGGCATTGGGCACAGATTGCATTATACTCCCTGGAATTTCAGAGTCGATGAAATAAGGGACTAGAGAGTTCATGTCACCTTGTTGGAGTCTCTTCGCTACCCTGAAGCCATGAATGTTGACAGAAAGTGCAAGCCCTTTCTAGCAGTGAGCATTTGCAAACTTTCTGGAGAACACGCCCCTTCCTGGTGAGAAAAATGTAACCCATCTGGTTTTGTGCTGTTCTTCAGCCCTGATCTTTTGAAGAGTGATTGTTTATGGCAAACCTATAAGTCACCAACCTGAAGAGGAAGTTTTGTAATTCATAATTCACAGTTGTGAACTCTTTTTGTGGTGTTGCTTAGATTTGAAAGTTAATACTCATCTGTTTTACATATATTTCTGGTTTATAGTAGTAGAAAAAAAAATTTTTTTATCCATTGCTTGAATATTTGGTTTTTATGTCCCTGAGTTCCACCTCTGAAAAGCTTTTTTCTTAGGTATAACTCATGTATGCCATTGTTGTGTAAGTTAGGAATTTAGGATGTTTAATTAGCATAGTTATATCAATTCTAACTTGGCTTTTCTTATATTAAAACAATCTATACTGTGTTTTCCTTCAAAGTCTATTTTTTAGGGAGAAAGTTACTTTTGTTTTCTAAATAACTTGGTTTTTCACCCCTAATTATATGTGAGTGAGTGAATAAATATTTGTGCACATATACTCTATGGATAACATTCTGCTGTGACATTGTAATGGAACAAGAATACCTATTAAAGGCAATCTTACAGGGTATTTGATAACCCTCCTCACACCAGGAAAAGAATCCCTTCTTCAGTCTAGTAGAACAAGGAACCAGTGCCTGAAGAACTGCCTGTAGTGAGATAGAGTCTCCTAAGATAGCCCATTCCACTTTTGAAGAGCTCTGATTGTTAGCAGATTTTTCCTTACATTAAAACCTAAAATTGTTTCTTTAAAATTTCCACATTGCTTCTAGTTCTTCCCCCTAGGACCAAGCAAAACTAAAAATCCTTCCACATGACATCCCTGGAGGTTCTTGAACACAGATATCAATTCCTATAAGTTTTCTCCAAACTAAAGACCCCCCAATTCCATATACCAGCCCTCTTTTGGCATGGTCTTAAAGTCTTGAGCATCCTGCTTGCACTTCCTGGATGCCTCCAGGGTATTAGTATCCTTTTTTGCCCATTTTGCAGCTCATACTAGGCTTAATGAATTTGGGCCATATTGTTGTTTTATCTGAGGAGTAATTTGAACTCAGGCCTGTAAAGTCTAGAGTCAGTGGTCTTTGCATTGACACTGCCTTCTTCACTTAGGTAGACTCCGGCAACCCTTTTACATGTCTCTTTGATTCTGTTCTCTTCCACCCCCATTAGCAAATTGTCCCTTCAGTTATCTCTGATTTTCTCCCCTAACTTCTGATTCTTTCTCTGTTGCCTTGAAACATGCCTACTTCTTCCTTTGTCCTTAAAAAAATCTTCATTAGATTTTAACTTCCCCATAAACTATATCCATTATCTCTCTCTACCCTTTCTCACCCAAAGACTCAGAAAAAGCTGTCAGTGCCAAACTATATTTCATCTTTTCTCATTCGTTCCTCCAAACTGCCTTTCATCCTCATTGTTCAAATGAAACTGTTCCTTTTGGCAATACCAATTATCTCTTAATTTCCAAATCTGATCCCCCCATTTCTCATCCTTCTTGATCACTCTGCTATATTGACTGTTAATCACATTGATATTGTCTCCTTTTGGGTTTTTTTGACAATACTCTCTCCTTGTATTGTCTCTACTTGACTAGTTGTTGTTTTTTTTTCAGACTCTTTTCTGTTTCATCATCCAGCGCAAACTGTGGACATTCTCCTGGGCCCTCTCTTTGCCTTCACTCTTAGTGACCTTGTCAGCTCCCAGGGTTTTAAATATCATCTGTATGTAGATGACTTATTAAGCCATATATTTGACCTGACTGTCCTGAGCCCTAGTTTTGAATCACCAACTACTTATTGCACATTTCATTTTTTAATTAATTTTTTTTGTTTGTTTGTTTATTTTTTAAACCTTTAACTTCTGTGTATTGGCTCCTTGGTGGAAGAATGGTAAGGGTAGGCAAACGGGGGTCAAGTGACTTGCCCAGGGTCACACAGCTGGGAAGTGTCTGAGGCTGGATTCGAACCTAGGACCTCCCGTCTCTAGGCCTGACTCTCAATCCACTGAGCTACCTAGCTGCCCCCTAATTAATTTTTTAAAATGAATGAACATCATCCCCCTTAACTAGGACCAAAAAAAAAAGAAAAAAATCAAACTGGCTGTCCTAGTGCCATTGTAAACTCACTATATCCAAAACAAATCTCATTATCTATCCTCCTCTCTCCACCTCACCCCCCCCCCCCCGCCCCAACCCAGCACACTCTCCTATTTATTTCTGCCTAAGATTCCACCTTTCCTCCAGCCTTTTAGGTCCATCACCTTGGCTTCATTCCTTGACTCTTCCCCCTTTCTTATACAGTTCACTCCTCCCTGCACTCTACAATCCAACTAGACTGGCCTCTTTGCTCTTCCTCATTCATCACACTCCTCCCATTCTATAGAGTAGTGCTGGCTTTTTGCCATGCTCCATAATTTCCTTCCTTCTAGACTTAGCTCAAGTCCTACCTTCTGCCAGAACTCTTCCTTACCATTAACAAGGACAGTAGAGTTTGATCATGGCTCAATAGCAGTCCTAATACTGTGGTGTAACTGGTAATGAAAGTACATGTCAGTAGACAGGAATTTTTTGTTTCTTTTTTAAGGAAAATTATTGTATTTCTTATGCCAAAGTAGAGAGGAAAAAGAACATCTGTTTTGTCCGTATGTAGTATAAAAATTGCTGTAGCAAATAAGGGGGTGAAAGGAAAGGGAGACAGTGTGAGTGTTGGATTAATTATCAGTGAGAGGAGAGATGCGGGACGTGCACTATCATGTGGGTATTTAATAACATGTACAGAGCTCTATAGTTGGAACTTCTAAAGTATATTAATTGTATATTAAGCATCAGTGCCTTAAGGGTACTATCAAGGAGTGACTTTCCTCTTATATACAGAAAACTGAAAATGAAGGTATGTTATTATGCATCAAAGAATACTTTATATTGATAGAACACTTTTCAGTTGACAAGTGCTTTCACAAATATAATTTCATTAGATCTTCAGAACAATGTTATATAAAACTAAGGCTGGTATTATTAAAGATGGAGGGCAAGGTGGTTGCATTCAGTTCAAATGAATATTTTTTCCTATATTTCATGATATTATTCAATTTTCATTGTTTGAAATATAGCGGGTAAAGACAATTTATATTCCATACTGGAATCAAAAGTTGATATTGTTTTAGAAGGATTCATGTATGGAATATTCATGTACCTCATTCAAGGTGAGAAATAGAAATTTAATGAAACTTCTTCATTTTGAATGTTAAATATTTAATGATAAAAACCAATTACTTGTCTTGCTCTTAGGAAATAAAGCAATTTAATAAAAGAATAAAAGTCTTTTGTGTTTTCTGGCCATAATATAAATTATACCAACTTTAACAATGAAATTGTCTCTTCACTAATTTGACCTTTAAATACTATCTTTTAGGCTATTACCAGAGTGAGCATGGGAAATTTTTAACTGTCTCTATTCTTTGAATTAATTATTGCCTATGAAAGCCTATTTCACCATATGACAGTTATTTTTATTTTGTCTAACAGTGGCTTATCAGACACTATTATTCTGGATATAATATCTAATTATTTGGTGCTTCCTAATCGAATCACAGTTCCCCTTGTCAGTGAAGTTCAAATTGCTCAGTTGCGATTCCCGATACCAAAGGTAAGCATATTCTATTCTTATTTTGTTTTTAAAAAAACACATTTCTTTAAAATAAATTGATTAAAACCTCTTATTTGTTTCTGATGTTAACATGATTTTTTATTGGAATAAGTCCATTTCTTGCTGAAGAAATACAAAACTAACCCAGTCTTACTTAGTAAGGATATTTGTATGCCTGAGTCAAAAGTTGTAAAGCAAAAATATCAAGACAATTCATATGTGTTTGATTGAGCTTCAGTAATTCTTAAAGTAAAAAGGCTTATTACCAGAAATTTAATCCCTGGAAATGTTATATTTGAAATATGGTAAACTGGATAATAGCTGTGGAAGTGACATTACTTACATGATATCTTAGAAAACATGCTTAGGAAATCCAAATTAAATATTTTGTTTCTCCTTTTATGATAAAGTGTTTTTTAATAAAGTGTCATAATAGTGTTAGTAGTTATTTATTCAAGATGAAGAACTTTTTCCTCTGTTATGATTTTAATAGTTGTTACCCAAACATTAGAACTTGATGCTTATTTGAGTCTGAAAGAAGATTATCAGGTAATATAATATGGACCTAAAAGTTCTTGTATTGCAATTCTCCAAACTAAACTTAGTCCTAGTAACAAGACAAATTGTTAGGATTTGAAGAAATGCAGTCATTACTGGTAGAAAAAGTATATACATAACCAACATATTTACAACTCTGTCTGTGATGGCAAAGAATTGGAAACAGAGAAGATACCCTTTGATCGGAGAGTGGCTAAACAAATTGTTGATCATAAAGGAAATGGAATATTGAAATGATGCTGTGAGAAGTGAGGAATGTGATGAATTCAGAGAGGCAGGGAAAGACCTACAAGAACAGTAGAACAAAGTAAGAAGAACCAAGAAACAATAATACACCATGATTACAGTAATGTAAATGGAAATACAAAAATTAAATGTGAATGTGGCAACATTGTAAAGAACAAAGTTGCTTCAAAAGAAGAGATAATAAAACTCCCAGTCCCCGGCTTTGCAGAGCTGGGGGCTCCACAAATGTTGTCCATTACAAATACTTTCAGGATTTTTACATGTAATGACCAGTTATGCTAGTATTTCCCCCTTTTCTTTGGTTAATCTTCAAAAAATAGTATTTGTCATATGGGATGAATCTAGGGTGGGAAGAAAAAAGGTCATGGGGAAAATTGGCAATGCAAAAAATTAGAAGACATCATCAAAAATGTGTGTATTTTTTTAAAGAAAAGAATTCATGACTTCTTTTTTGCTGAAACTGTTCTGCAAAGCTAATAAAGGTATCTTTGTATGTTTTGTGAATTCCCCCTAAATTCTTTCTGATTTTAGTCAAGTAATCCCTGTGATAAGAGGCTAATATATAGTTGATTAATAATAAATATTAATGACATAAAACGATTCAACTGTTTGCTTTAGCTAAATTTAATTTAGAGATTGTTACTTCAGATATTTGAAAGGAAATAACCTAGCTTAAAATATACTGAAAAATTTAGGTTCTGTGAGAACTTTCTCACAAAAACATATACATTATGAAAAATGATATTATGGGGAAGTATTGTTCTCTCAAAGTCTTCAGGCCATGAAAAGATTTTATCAGTATTTACAAATTTTGTATTCTTTTCCCAGCAGTATAAGCTATTGATTTGAATTCTCCTTTCTATAGTGGAAAGATATGTCTTTATTTCTTTAGTACAGTTGTTGTAACATGTACTTTTCTAGCAGAAGTCAGTAATATTACCTATATCCCCCTCTGGATTCTGGAATTATGTGTGATATGGAATATTACACACAGAAAATATCGTTTTAATTAAGATCAAAAGAAATTCAGCCCCTTTTTGGGAAGTAGAAATAATGAGTGCTTCATTGGTTCCCTTAGGTGCCCTTTGGATAAACATGTATACATTTAAAAAATATGATCCAGTGATTATAGCACACAGATCAAAAAATGCCATAGTGGTTAGTTGTGTTTGGGACCAGAGAGGAGTGTTTTTTTTTAATTAACTATGTCAGACCAGGGATGTTCATGTCAAGAATCAGTGAGTCAACAAGTATTTATGTGTTTACTATATGCTAAGTGTTCTGATGAATTCTGGAGGATCCAGAGAAAATGCAGAAAATAATATGTAGTTTTACTTTATTTTGTAGCAGTACATTACAGAGAGCAAGATAATGTTTCAACTTCAAATTTTCACCACTGAAAAGCCAGAAATTCACTTAAATTTAAAAATTGTTTCCCAGTACCATTTAAAATGTACTAATTTGGGGGGCAGCTGGATGGCTCAATTGATTGTAGTAAAGGCAGGCCCTGGGTTCAAATTTGACCTCAAATACTTCCTAGCTGTGTGACCCTGGAAAAGTCACTTAACCCTCACTGCCTAGCCCTTACCACTCTTCCACTTTAGAACCAATCCACAGTATTGATTCCAAGATGGAAGATAAGGGTTTAAATATATTATACACACTGACTTTAAGACTAGGCACATATCTCCTTTAAGCCATTTGCCAAATATTTTTATGTGCCTGAAATTTAGAAGTCTAAAACTCGAGCATTTATATTTTTCTCTGCATGAATAATCTAATTATAATTATACATATATACAGATAATAGGTAACTCATCTTTTTAAAGAAATTCTTTTAAAACTATAGTTTTGAAAAAGTCTGTAAGAATAAGTCAAGATTGCTACAAAGGGAGGAAACATTTACTACATTTATTTTTCGTCCTCATTCTTAGGGTGTTTTAAGAATACATTTCATTGAAGCTCAGGATCTGCAGGGTAAAGATACTTACCTGAAGGGCCTTGTCAAGGGAAAATCAGACCCCTATGGAGTCATTCGGGTCGGCAACCAAATCTTTCAGAGCAAGGTCATCAAAGAAAATCTCAGCCCAAAGTGGAATGAAGTATATGAGGTAAGCGGACATGCCTGATGCTTCCGTCCCAGCCCATCAGTGTGCTTGGGCTCCCAAGAGCCAGCTGTTACATTGGCACTGTAAGCATTTATGCCTCAGAAACTGGAAAAGGCTCCATTTCTGGGCTTTTCCTTTTGTCTTGTTGATGTCTAGACTTAAGGGAGTGATGAAGAGGGGGCAGCTGGGTGGCTCAGCAGATAGAGCACCAGGCTTGTAGACAGGAGGTCCTAGGCTTGACTCTGGTCTCAGACCCTTCCCAGCTGTGTTCCCCAATCATCACAGGGAAGTCACTGAACCCCCATTGCCTAGCCCTTACCCCTCTTCTGCCTTGCAACCAATACAAGATATTGATTCTAAGATGGAAGGTAAAGGTTTAAGAAAAAAGAAAAATGTTATTATTCTTCATTAGTATTAGAAGTTAATGACTGATTTTTTTATTTTTCAGGCATTAGTTTATGAACACCCTGGGCAGGAGTTAGAAATTGAGCTTTTTGATGAAGACCCAGATAAAGATGACTTCCTTGGAAGGTAAATTCCTTTTGTATATAATATTAGAATGTAATCTGCTTAATTATATTATAATAGAATATCTTATTAAGATTATTTTATATTTATATATATTATATGTATTGATAGCTATAATTAATAGACATAATGTTTGTTTGATTTAGGATCTCTTAAACATCTAATTATTATCAAGTGGAAATATGCTGTAGTGGTCAGAGAACCAGCCTCAAGGTCTGCCTCTTAACATTTCATGGCTGCTTGTCCCAGATTTTATCAGTCCCTTCACTCTCATTGCTCAGGGAAACCCTGTGAGATTATAACCTGAAGGGAAAATTATCACCCTGTATTGGTAGAGGGAATTTCTAATCTGGGAGTTCCCTGTGTCAGTGAAATCTTAGATTGCTTTCCTCTCCCTATTCCTGTTACCATTGTTGTTGACTAATTTCACTAAGATTAAATTTATAGATAAACTCAATTCAAATGTAATTTGGAGGGAATATTAGAAAATGTGGAAATAGTTTTACAACCAAATAAACTGCTTTAAAACAGTCTTAGAGAAATGGCCTTATAGCATTTTCACCTTCAAATTGTTGGGTGCTTTGATATCTGCTATGCCAGTCATTCAGTAACACTGGAGAATAAGTGATTGATTCAGATAGTTCAGCCAAAAAAGTTTTTAAAGCATTTGGTGGGGGGGCCTTTTTTTTTTTTTTTTACTAATTGAGGAACATTTTATGCTGTTCAATTCTTTTTCTTTTCAATTTCATTTGAAACCCAATTAAATGCTTTTCCTAATTCCTTCTTCATACCTATTCCTCTTTCTCCTTTGTCTTCTAATTGCCTTTTATAAAGATGCTCAAGTTTTAAAGTTTTCCAGATAGTGTCCTCTTCCTAATTTGGGGAATGAGGTTATTTTTCTAAATATTAGTATCCCTTATATTAGGAAAAAAATTGTAATTTGGATGAACAATGTGGGCTTTTTTTCTTTTGAGCAAGTGTAACAATTTAAAAATAGTAAACAGCAGGACTTAAGAGAAATTTAACCTTTTTATAGCTGGCTCTCTCTTCTGTCCCTCATAGGATCCTCTCTCTGTTCCCTTCTCTTTCTCTACAGCAGCTCTGTTGCTGTTTGGACAGATCTGTAAGGATATATATTTTTGTTGTTGTTCAGTCATTTCGGTTGTGTCTGACTCTTCATGACCCCATTTGGGGTTTTCCTGGCAAAGATACTGGAATGCTTTGCCATTTCCTTCTCCAGATCATGAAGTAACTGAAGCAAACAGGGTAAAATGACTTATCCAGGGTCACATAACTAGGGGTCTGAGGTCATTTTTGAAATCGAAGCTGAGTCCTGACTCCAGGCTTGTTCCTCTCTCCATTGTGCCTAGCTCTAAACACGTCTAACTGAGATGTATATTCATTTCTTTAACAAAATATTTAATAACTATATTCATTTGCTTGCATTTCTGTCCTACCTTCATACAGCTATGGTTAAGAGTGTTCTGTTTGAGGTTAAGGCTCTGCTACCTTGTCTTTTCACCTGGAGCCAATAATTTAATGTTTGGAATCCTTTCGTTATCTATAAAAGTGAGAACTGTGTTAGATATCCTTAAAGTGCCTTCAGACTCTTAATTTGTAATCCTAATATCCTATGATTGCTTCATTTGTAAATAAGTATGTTTAATTTATAGTGCTCTGAAGCTGTGATGTTATTATTTCTTTAGTCTTATGATTGATCTGATTGAAGTTGAAAAGGAACGCCTCTTAGATGAAGTAAGTTTCCCTTTGTTGGTTAAAGTCTTTGAGTACCTTTCTGACAGTTTTATCTTAAACCTCTTCATTTTAACACACCACCTTTACAAACATTCTCAAGCAGAATTTGATGAACTAAGTCTATATATTGATTTAATAAATATTTATACAGATACTAAATTTGAAACAGCAAAGTTAATTACAAAACAGTAACATTTTTGAATGCTTTAGATAGGCATTGTAGGGGATAGAAAAAAGTAGAAGGTTTGGAAGATAGGATTTAAGTACCCATAAAATTATGTAATAGAGATTTAATTAATAGCTCAATTCAATAATAGATGTCTTAAGACCAGGTGGGATATATACAGTAAAATCTTTAGGAGTTCAGAGGAAAGAATGAAACTATATCTGGAAAATATTTAATGGAAAAGACAGGATTTGAATTAATATTAAAGGAAGTAAAGGATTTTGCTAAATGGAAAAAATGCATTTATTCTGCACCTCTGTAATAATAGTGTAAGCTTTTATCATCAACATTATAGTTAATAAAATAAGGAATGAATAAAATTTTACTATGTTGTAGTCAGTAAAATAAAATATATATATATATATATAAACATAAACAGTTTAAAATACAGCTTTCTCACCTTTGCTTGTAATTCTGATTTTCAGAACTGGTTATTAGGATAGTTACTATTATTAGGACAACATAAACATTTAAACCTAGGTACAAGCATTTGAATTCTTCAAATTGTATAAATTACTGATGCCTTATGTTATCAAAAAAGAAAGTAAATAAGCTGAGTAGGTGGGTGTGAGGAAGGGTAAAAGGATATTGGGGATTATAAGGTGATTTGGGGAGGAAATGTAGGTATGGTTAGGTATATAGGAGATAAGGGAAATAGGGTATAAGGAGAGGGCAGCTCAAACAGGTTTATTCCCAGAGGCTTGAGACAGAGAATACATGGAGGAAACTGGGGCTAGTAATAAACGTTTAGGCTTGACTCAAGGGTTTCTCTTGTTAGTTTCTCAAGTCTCTTGAGGGAGGGGTTGAGAGGGCCCCTCCCTGCCAGTCAAACTGATGCTGGAGGAAGTCTTGAAGGTAGGTACTTCCTGTCAAGATGGATGCCCCAGTTGTCTCAAGAAATGAAGGAAAATTATTCTTTCCTCTTGGCCCTTGTCTTAATTTTCGACACAATGACTCACCCCAAGGTTTGAATAGGTAACAAGGGGATTCATTAATACCAGGGTCAGTCAGAAGGGGAGGAGGTTCAGGATTTTCTAACTGCTGCTAGGGAGAGGGGTGAGGGTGGGGGATGGGTTGCGGAGAGGTTTAGCCAGAGAGAGAGATCAGCTCTCCCAGTCAGGAAGATTTGACTGCCTTTTTTTTTTTTTTTTATATTATATTTTTTTTAATTTTAAACCCTTGACTTCTGTGTATTGACTTATAGGTGGAAGATTGGTAAGGGTAGGCAATGGGGGTCAAGTGACTTGCCCAGGGTCACACAGCTGGGAAGTGACTGAGGCCAGATTTGAACCTAGGACCTCCTGTCTCTAGGCCTGGCTCTCAATCCACTGAGCTACCCAGCTGCCCCCTTGACTGCCTTTTAAATAAAGTCTTTATCAAACCTAGGGATAACTTCTTTGAGGATACTCCAATTATCTAAAGAAACTAAAATCCACTATGTTCAATCACCAACCCCTCCCTTCCAACCAGAACCCAAAGGAAAATCAGGGAAGGGGAGGGATGGAGATGGAAGATCAGGGAGAGGTCCAGAGAAATGAGATAGGTCCAAATTTCCCCAAAACAAAATAAGCACAGGCCAAGGCCAAAGCAATTAGGCTAAAGCCAAAAGGCCAAAGCAAAAGCCTCCAGCCACAGAGAAAGCCAGAAGGCAAAAGCCCCGTCAGTTAGAACTTCACCTCTATTTATAGCTTTAAGTTCTGACTTTCTGAATATTCTAAGATGTTTAACTGACTTTTTGTGACCGTTAGAAATTACAGAAGCAAAAAGTTTCTGTTAGCCACCTTGCATTACACTCAATGTAATGAAGAACTTAAAATGTTTATTAATATTAATTATTTTAAGGTTTTTGATTCATTTCAACAAACTTTTTTGGTAAAAACTTTTATCCCCCAAATCACTTAATAAAATAATTGTCCAATATTTCATTTCAGTGGTTCACTCTGGATGAAGTCCCTAAAGGAAAATTGCATTTGAAACTGGAATGGCTCACATTGATGCCAAATGTTTTGAATCTTGATAAGGTATTGTGTCCATATTCAATCATCTTGCTTTTATTTAGATCCATTCCTTTCAAATTTGTTAAGTTTAAAAATGACAATATTATTTTTGTTTTCATATGATTTCTTGTTATTTCTAAGCAAGATTATGTGCCATGTTCTTAACATCTTAAGATTCAAGGCATTTTAAAATCAATTTACAGGACATTCTATCTGATTTACCTAAGCTTCAATTTTATGTGATTAATATCATCTTTGTAAGAGCAAAAATTTACTATGAGAGATTAAAGATCCAGATGTCAAATGAACCATTTATTAAACAATTATACAGCAAATAAAGATCATTGCTGTCAGACTGCACGACACTCATGTTTGCTTCTGTATTATCTTATTTGTCACTGAGCTCATGGAAAGCATTGGTTTTGACTAATGTTCCTGATTAGTTGAATGAAAATAATGTAATGTATTATACAGATTGTCAAAATTTTTCTAACAAGTACTTCCTTTTTTAGGTGCTAACAGGCATTAAGGCTGACAAAAATCAAGCCAATGACGGCCTTTCTTCTGCGTTGCTTATATTATATTTGGATTCGGCAAGAAATCTTCCAGTAAGTTATACCCTCTGGTGACTCTCTTGGATGTTTCTATTTCCTTTTAGCACTTTTGCTTGAGAATGTGCCCCACTGCTTCTATGAACCACGTTGTGCCACATGTTCTAACCTCGGTCATGTTTTTATGTGCACACTGTTAGTCACTTTGTGTCTCAGAAAAAAGACAATGCGTTTTAATTTGGTTTAGGAAGCAAATTTTGATTTTCATATTTCTTTCAACTGATCTCATTTATAGGATTTGTGTATATGTATTGATTTCTCAAATATGATTAAACTTCTGTGCCTGGAAAACTAAACATCGGATTTTTATTCTTAAAATTAGGAGTGTGACTAATTAATATCATTCAGTAATCAATCTTGACTCCAAATGACTGAGAATGAGACATACGCATCTCTACTCATTAGAGAGGCAGTAGGTTTTAATGCTGCTCCTAGTTGGCTGTTGGGCTACTAATGACAGTGAGGCTTATAGTTTCAGCTATGAGTAGAGGATTAGATGGTTTTGTTTAATTGTACTTTTCTATTTAAGGGAGGGTCTTATTGGGAGAGAAAGGGAGTGGGGAAGTGAAATCAGTGAAAAAAAAAAAAAAACAATGAAGAGTAGCCCTAAAGAGAGACTGCTGGATAAAGGAGTAAAAAATTATATTAATGGTTATCAATTATCAATAAAATGTGAACCAGAAGTAGAAATTATAATTCACTGAAGCAGAAAAACAACAAACTGGAATTTAATTTCAAAATCCAAATTCTTGTTGCATTCTAACTTTATTTGAATTCAGTAGGTAAAGTATTTACTCTTTTTAGTTTCCAGATTATAGAGTAAGCTGGAAGAGAATGGCAGGTGTGGGTTGGGAGCATATTTCTATTTTTATATGACATTCAAAATTGTTAATACTTGATTGTTGTTTATATTATAAGGGAAAAAAGTAAGCTAATCTTTCTTTAAACATAACTTTCTTTAAATTTAGAAGTATCAACAAATTATTTTTAAACATTTTTCTTAATTTCAATTCAGAATGCTGTATACATATATCAAGTTTTGAAGCAAATTTGTCATTTTCAAAAATCAGGTTAAAATTTGGAGGAAAAAAACCACTATGTTAAATTAGAAATGCAATTTGGTGTTCTCCTAAAGTTCTTAGCAAAAAACTAACAAACGCAATGCAATTTAATGCTTTTCTTATTTTCAAATGTAATAGATCTTTCTAGTTGTACTTTCTTAATTGGCTGCATTCACATTCTATTAAATGACTATTTTTATTTTCCTTTAATGTACAGTTTCAGTTAATCTAGTCAAAAAGAAACCTCTTAGACATCGAATGCTTGACTTTTATTTATTTAACTGACTAACTTCTAATTAACTTTTGAGGACAGTTCCGTACTATAGGCCCTAGTGAATATGTGGCTAGAGAATTTTCCCCGTTTTTGTTTTTGACTCATGGAGAAATGTGTGTGTGTGTGTGTGTGTGTGTGTGTGTGTAAATTGATATGGAGATACATATGTACTTTTATAAAATTAAAATGGAGCCATAGCACAATTCATTATTTGTATAAGTTCCTCAGCTAGTCACCTCTTTCTTCTTGGACTATTTTTATAGTTTACTTGATAGAACTAGTAAATAATGAAAGATTCTTTAACTTTATCAAACGTTAACACCTCTGATTTTGCTTTACTGCTCAGGAAGACATCCAATACTTCTTCACTCTAATCACTACCACATTTTTGTTTTATGATGATAGTTTACACTGTTCCTTTTTTCTTTCCAGTTTTCTCTTGAGCTTTTTAAACATTTTATGTGTATGTGTAGGTTTATACATTTTGCATACTTTATCTTACATCAAAAGGAAGAACATGTATTATATCTATCCTTGCCTTATAGAATGCTGTCTTAAACATTTTTTGGTCAACATGTGTAGTTTATGTGATCTAATATATTTGGACTTTGTGGCTCATTTTCTGATAATAGAACCTTACCAGAGTTATTATCTTTCATTCTAATTGTTTCTTTTAAAAACTTCAATTTAGTTATATTAAGCCTTTTAGAATGTACTCTGTATTTAAAAAAAAAATAGCAAGTTGATCAGGTTAGGGAGCTTCAAGATTATATAACTTGTATAGTGTTAAAATTTGGAGAATGTAAAAAAATGAACATGCTTAAATATTTCATAAAGGTCACTTTGTGCATGAACTATATGGCTGAGAGAGGCAAAGAATTTTTGGAAATTATTTACTTGCCAAATTACTGACTTTTTAAAAAGCTTGCTCACTGGGTCTTTCTGCGAGCTGTTGTGGAATCCTTTGACTCTTTCTTTACACTCTTATACTAGAAGGGCTTCTTGTGCATTCATTTTACCACAATCCATCACTCTTTGCTTTCTCCTTCCATTTTCACCTTCTTAAGAGTATCTACGAGGGAAACTTTGGGTGTGGCTACTTAAAAGAGAGGAGAGCATCGGGACTAGTCTTTTGTGAAAATACTACCTCAGTCTATAGAGCCCTATTTGTGAGTTCTCTGGTGTTCTACTTTTTTCCTTTTTAATTGGAGACTGCTGGAGTGTGGACTGGTGCTTTTAAAGCAATCAACTTTAATGGAATGACCAAGCATGCTTATTTGATTTCCTTGCATGGTTTCTACTATTATGCATTTTGTTGTGCTACTTTATATTTTTGTTTTTAATATAAAATTGGTAAGTATATTACATCTTATGATGAGAAGCACAAGCTGAGTGTATTTTTAAGAAGTCATAGATTCAGACCCTTAGGTTGATTTTGGCATACAACAGAAGAACATTTTGGAGGAATTTAAGTTTTATTGATAAAATTCTCCTTGTGATTCCTTTTCAAGTAAGATGTAAAGATGATTTTAGAGCTTCCAGTTGTCCTTCTCTTTAGTCCAGTGCCCTGCACCAACAAAATAATTAGTTTTAAATTTTTAACTAATCTCTGACTCTATTCTTTTGCTCTATATTCTAACAATAGTCAACTCTCAATTATCTGTGATGGCAGTGAGGAGAAGCACGTGTATTTTGCACAAAATAGGTATCTAATAGTTATGAGATTAATAGAAAATCAAAGACTTCATATTTTTTCTTTCCTCCTCATTCATGGCTTCTAACAAAGAAAACACTATTATTTATATGTCAGCTATTTTTTTCTGAAGTTCATTTTCTGATGGAGTTGTGCAACCAGTAAAATAATTCCCAAATTATTATTTAGAGAGGAAGTGGTTGGAGCTTAGATGTTTCCCAAAATGGGTAGTTGAGAGTTCACTAAAGTCTTGATTCTGATGTGGATACTGGCTTCTTTGCCTCTTTCCTATAATCTCATCCTTTAATGATCTGATTCATTTAATTGATCCCCCCCACCCCACCTTGGTTCTATATAGTTACTTTCACTTTTTGAGAAAGTTACAGATAGCTTCCAAAATAAATACACACACACACACACACACACACACACACACACACACACACACACACACACAGCAAAATCCTAGCTATACGAATCCTTCAATATTTTGTGAATTAATCTTGAACTTCATTTGACCCTTGAATCTGTGAGAACTGAATGTTCATGATAATTCAAAAAGAATGTGATACTTTATAATATTTTAAAGCATCTTGTTATATCTTCTCTTATTTCTACCTTATAACAATCCTATATGGTAGGACAAATAGATGAGGAAAATGAGGGTCAAGTAGACTTGACCAGTTTCTCACAACTAGTTACTGGAAGAGCCATACCCCTTAAAAAAGTAAGGTATCATAAAACAAATATATTGAAAAAGAGATATGTCATATTAGATGTGCCCCATTATTTTCCCATAAATTATTCTCAATTATTTAATACGATGTGAGTAATTTAAGGAAAGGATTTCTTAATACTTACATAAATTTTTGTTGTTGCTTTACAAGTTTATCAAATTTAATTTTACTTCACATTAATTTCTATAGAAGCATTATAATAGCATTTTCTCAAAAAAGAAGCTTGTCCTGAACTGAATTGTCAGTGACTATTAGCAGTGAAGGATTCATGATGGTGTAAGCCTCTATGACATTTCTGGTCTTCATTGTATACCAGTGAGCACATAACCATTGCACTTTCAACATGTTTCAGATCATTGTGCAGAACTTTCCCGAGTCAAGATCTCCTATCATCATTAAATCCCTTCTGCAAGCTCCATTTTAATGTAGCAGTTTCATGCATGGGAATCCCTTTTCTTCATACTGATAGCTCTCAGAAGCTTATTTTGTATTTCTCTTTGTCTAGTTTCCCAAGATGTAATATTAATTTAATATGTAAAAATATAGCAGCAGATGCTGTCATCTCGCACATGATGCCAGTGATCCTTAGAATTTTTCACATTTGTTCTTCTGATTATATAAAATGAATTAGTTTCTGTTACATGAATTCTTTAAAAATTCAAAATTCTGTATGCCCATCATACTTACGTTAAAGGTTTTGATACCTATAGATTTCATAAGTTTCATTTCATACTAATTAATCCACATTTCACTTTGACTTTTGACTATCAATAATCCTTCAGTATCTTTGCATCTGATTACATTGATCACTATTTTCCATAGAGGCCTAACTTATGAGAAATGCTTCTAAATTATGCAACTTGAAGAGTATGAGGGCAGTAATTAGTCATTTGAATGTCTCATTAATTAGAAATTAGTCAAAAGCAGTTGCATGATTTTATCTAAATTCTTTCAGATTGCCACAACATCAAAAATTGATAAAGTTATCTTCCATTAGTATAAATGGATTTGCTAGAATGAAAATTTTGGTTTACTGTTTGGAATTAACTACAGCCAAAATGATAAGAAAATTTTGCACATAACAAGATGAAACAAGCAGTTTAGATAATTTTGGGAGTGTGAAAAAATTAGATTGAGAACTTGTTCTTATCTTTAAAGGGGGAGGAAGTATGGGGGGTATTATGGGAGTAGAGTCAGAAATGAAACTTACAGAATTTGAGAGCTTCTGGCCCAGTCTCATTTTTTTAGGTAAAGGAACTGAAGCCCTGCAAATTATGGGTTATCTATTCATTCATGTTCAGACAGCAAGCTGGTAACAGAATAGAGAGCAGAGGCCTCCAGATGTTTCTCTTCAGGGCCATTTTTTAAAAACTACATTGGATAAAAGGCAGGCTTTTAAGTATGACAACTGTTTAATTATGTCATATTGTGACTTACTTTAGACTTACTTTACTCATTCTTTTTTTTCCCTTGAGGGCAATTCATACTCCAGTCAACCTTTTATTTTTAACCATAGTTGGTGCAAACAAGGGCTAGGACTGGGACAGAAAAATAGTGTATCAACCCTGGCCTAAAAGCTTATTGTTGTGTTGTTGTTGTTGTTGTTGTTGTTTTTAATGCAAAAGAAAAAGTGTGAGGAAAAAGAAAAGATAAAAGAGAGGATAGTTATCATTTTGGAATATTTGCAGATTAAATATTAATTCTTGTGCTTGAAGAAATGTGAACAAATGGCTTTTACTGTTTGCTTTTTTAATTTTGTTGTTTTGGTGGTGGACTTTTTTTATTTTTAAATTTTGGATTCCCATTTTTGTGTCATTAACCTTACATGAGCTCCCCATTGCATGTTGTATTAACCCTTGGTATATTCATTTTCTTCTGACTTGAAAGAGTAATCCATTAGAATTTAACCATGATGGCTTGAAGAAGGCTGCAGTTCAGAAAGCTTTAAAGGTAAACTAATACAGTTTTCCATTAAGGTCACAAAGTTAACTGAATCATGTTGAAAGAGATGAACCTTTAGTTTTCATATGAACTTATCATCGTAAATTATTTAAAATCTTAAAATAGTTGTTGGCATGATTAAAAAAACATTTTACTTCTAAGGGTTAGTAGTCAGGAGATTTTAAATACACTTTGCAGGTCAATATAAATATTTGCACAGGATCATAGGTTCTCCTAGTTAGTTAGAAGTCACCTGGTTCAGCATCTACCTGGTTTAGCATCTACAGGAATTCTTCCTTCATCTTTAAAATTGTTTTCAGCTCTGAATCTCTGATCCTCTATGCTCCCACAAGAGCTCATTTAGCTTCCACTTCCAGGCCTCTTGTGGAGGAGTAGCACAACCATGGCTGCTTGGGGATAGTTCTAATGGTTGGGAATTTTGTCTGCTTCTCTGCAACTTTCCATCTGTCATTTCGTAGTTTTTCCTCTAAAGCTGAACAGAACAAGGTCAATCCCTTTGAATATAATTTAATATCCTTTACACCATAGTAAGCCTCAGATATGTTAACTGTTTTAAATTAAACCCACGTTTTAATTGATTTAAATTTCTCAAAATTACTATTCTATTTGAATCTCACCAAATTTAATGTTTAGTCATTTTATTGACCAACTTTCTATGAACACTAAACGATCATTTCTTCCATCATGATAAGTTAATAAGCTTATAAGGTCCATCGTTGAATCTGAAGTCATGTCTTTTGGTACTCTTTGGTGATAGCTTTTCTTTGGAAGCTTCAAATCTCCATTAAATGAGGTATATTGAAAACTGAGCTCCACTTCCTAAAAGGCAAAGTTTTGACAATCATTCTGTTTGATAGAAGTATCTCTGCTCTTGATGATGATGATCAATTTTATTATTTTCCACTAGTTTTAAAAAATATTTTGTAACGGATGTTTAGAAGCCATTAAGTGTTTATAGATAGATGTTCCTGCCCCAAGAAAATTCTGCCACCTCAAATATTCATTCAACAAATGTTAATTTATACTATCACATCTACAAAAATTAGTTTAAACTTGAATAGTAAGGGAGAATTAGAAATGTTTCATATAGTGCATAAAATAGCTTTAGCTTTAAAGGTGAAGTAACTGTCAACTGCTAGCTAGTGAACTGGAAGAAGTAATAACTCTCACTGGAGTTGAATTGAAGAAAAAGACTAATGATATCATTGAATATTCCATTTCAGTATCCTATTGTACAACAGTGAACTTGCTATTACAGTGACAACTTAGTCTAAACTGCCTGTCTTTTTAGAGGTGAATTATTTTGATAGCCCTTAGTGTGTTTAAGGAGCAGTTAACCTCAACATACATCACTGTAATCATAAACTGAAATTCTCCTCTCCCCCAACCAAATACTCTTGATGTTCTTTGTTTTTATAGTTAACACAATTTGCTAGGTTCTCTAAGATTGGTTCTAAAACATTGCAACCAGAAAGAACTTTTGGAGACCTTATGTGCTACAATTAATTTCCACTAACTCATTTGTTTAATTTATGTTTGACTTATGTTAGTCTCTTGTGGGGCTAAGTTCTAAATAAACCTCATTACTGTGCATTTTGTTTTTTTGTCATATTTTCTTGTCAGCTGCTTATGCTAAAGTTTCATTTCTTACTGTATTATCTTATTTCTGAAGTTATTGTTGCTTTACATAAATATTTTTAATGTATAGTGATTTGAAAATGTCATTTTTCTTCCTGTTAGACTGCTAAATAGCTAGTCGGCAAGAGTCAGTATTTAGATATACTTGGCAAAATGTGGGAATACATACGGTACTTTGGAATTTTTCCCTATTTCTATCAAAGGAACATTTTGGTGACTTTAGTAAATTATTACTAACTTAAATATTTCATCTTTTGGAGGAATTGTTTCTTCTAGGTTGTGCTTATTTCATGTATTTTTTTCCATTTTCATCCATTCTGCTTTATTCATTTTGCCATCTATGCCATACTAGCTTTAAAAATGATAATACACATTAAAAGTGATTATGGTTACATTTTTCTAAAGTAACTTGTTTTTTAAAAGAAAAAATATCCTAAATTGTAAGTGAGCAGCCATTTTGTTCTTAATTCAGTTACATGATAGATATAATTATGGCTTTGAACTTTGTTTAGGAATTGTCTTCTGACCGGTTTGTTCTTGAGGGAGGCCCACAGTGTAAGCATTAGGAAGTAATAGAAAGGCACAAGGACCAGTAAGAAAGAGAAAGAATTTGTAAGTCAAAGATTAACATTTTTAATAAGAATAAAATACTTATAAGTGTTTATTTTGTTGTTATTATTATTGTTATTAGTCTGGGAAGAAAATAAACAGCAACCCCAACCCTCTGGTCCAAATATCAGTTGGACACAAGGCCCAGGAGAGCAAGGTAAGATAATATTTTCATTTAACTATTCATTTAACATTCTGGAAGCATTTATTTCATGTTTTTACGTGACAGATACTAAGGATAATAAAAACAAATATTAAATGGTCTTATCCCTCAAAAAAATGAAATTCTCATCAAAAGGGTACTCCCTGTACACGATGGGCAAGGACCGTTCTGGTTATTTCTCTTGTCCTTGCTGGGAGGAAATCCCCCTACCAAGGAAGATCAGGACTTTGCTACAGACTCAGTCCTTGAGAGTCGATCTGGGGGCACTGAGCTCAGTGACCTGCTAGGGACTTCCCCCAGCCAGAATGTGTCACAGGTGGGATTTTAACCCAAGTCTTTGGGACTCAGGCCAGTTCTCTATCCTTTGTGCTATGCTTCCTTATATGTAAAAATGAATTAATATAGAGATGTTTATTCAAAAGATATTCATACACAATGAATATAAAGTAATGGGGATAGGATTCAGAACCAGAGGAATACAGGAAAGGTTTCTGGTAGGAGGAAGCCTTTTACTTGAGCCTTAACAGGACAGATCTGAGGTTCTAAAAAGTCCAGCTGAACAAGGAGCACCTTGGGGGACAGGGGGTGAGAAGGCTGTGGAAGTAGGCCAGTTTGACTGGAATGTAGCATACAGTAGGAGGAGGCGTGATGTGGATATATTTATCAGCCCCGGAAGATAGACTGGAGTCAGGCTACAAAAGGGTTTAAAATGTCAGAAAGAAGAGTTTGTATTTTACCCAATGAACACTTGCAAGTTTTCTCCTCACTGTTGCCAGCATTAGGGATAAATTGTCATATTGTAAGTAGATTATTCTTAAAGTGGGAAGGCAGTGTGGAAGTCACACTGTTGTCCATTTAATTCAGTGGCAAACTTGGTTCTTTTTTTTCCATCTTAATCACAAATTAATATATAAGCTCCTAGGTATATATGCACTGTGCCAAGAAAAATGGGGAATAACTTAGCATTGCAATATATTTGTATGTTTGTCAAGTTTTCTTTTCTTTTTTATAGAACATTTTTTATATTCATCATTTAATATTATATTATGGTAAATATTGCATGTTTCTGACCAATAAAGTCATAGTAACAATTTTCAAATCATGTTGACCAATTTTTTTTTTTATTGTATGGAATTCACCGGTTTATTTGGTGATTTATATAGATTGATCTCCCATAGATATACTGAATGACTTGCAATCAGCAGGTCTAAAACTAGATATTTGATGTTAAACACAATAGTTGTCTCTCTTATATAGAAGCCAGTTAAGAACCTTTAGAAAGAACACTGGCATGTATACATAAAGAAATTACTTCCATGATGCCCTGAAACAGTTTGGGCCCTTACCACTCTTCTTCCTTAATAGACACTAAATATTGATTTTTAGGTAGAAGAGTGGTAAGGGCTAGGCAAGCGGAGTTAAGTGACTTGCTCAGGGTCACAGCTAGACTGTGTCTGAGGCCACATTTGAACCCAGGTCCTTCTCTCCCCAGGTCTGGGGCTCTATCCCTATTCCTAGACTTTATCTCATCATCTCAATTTAAGTTCTGAAAGTTTAAAATTTTATCATTTAAATAACTGAAGTCATTTTAAATATAGGCTACATAATTGATATATGGCTACTTCTTTCAGATTCGATATAAGACCAATGAACCTGTCTGGGAAGAAAACTTCACCTTCTTTGTTCATAATCCCAAGCGTCAGGACCTTGAAATTGAGGTATTTTGCTTGCTTTCCCCACCTCCATCCCCCCCACCCATCCCTACTTCTGAATTGTGGAATCAATAAAACCCACTCAGAAAGTGAGATGGGGAAAGGAGCAGAGAGGGAATTGGCTCTTGATTTTTAAAATTTGCCTTCTGACATTTATTTCCCAATTTTTGTCTGAAAGAAAAATAATTTTTTTCTTTTCTTTTTTAACAAATGAAAAAAAATATTTTCTTGAAACTATTGTCAACATTCCAATCCTTCGTTAACTTTTACTAGAAAATTTTTTTTCTAATTCCTCTCTTCTTTTCTTCCCAGCTTGTTTACTTATGTGTGTATATATATATATATATATATATATATCCTAAGAGAATTGAGAATTAAGGTGTCGCATTTCTGGGTGCAGTCAGTGATCCTTAAAATGTCTGAGCACACTCCTACAACATCTTTCATCCAGACTCCTTTAAGTCTATTTTAATGACTATTTTACCTTCCTTTTTGTTTTTTGAGATTTTCAGTTCTCCACTTTCTTTTTAAGCAGGGAAACTTTAAATTCCATTAATTAATTCCCACGAGGGTTTAAAAATGCTAGTAATTATAAAAAGATCTATATTGTGATTTATCATGATGTCACCACAAATTATCGCTAGAAATAATAACATATTTGTAATCTCTGCTCCTGGGGAAGGAAGCTAAAGATCACTCATGTTCAGGAGTTCTGCACAGCAGTATACTAAGCTAATTGGTTATCCATATGAAATAGGTTATTACTATTACTACATATTAATATGAATTAATTAATAATTAAATAATTATGCTGAATAATAAAACTCTGTGAATGAGGCATCACACAATGAGTGGCAAACAAGAGCTAATCAGAAGTGGAATTAGACCTAGGAGAGACCAGTGCAGTTACAGCATGGGCAAAATAGGGAGACGCAGTCTCTGGAGGGAAAAAAAAATGTTTCATGTATATTAATTATAATCCTCTAGGTATGAACTTCATGAAGTATAAAACAAAAAAGCTTTCCCACTATAAATGTGTGTTTATTACATTATTCCTCCATTCTATTCATATTAAAACTAATATAGGAATGCTATATGTTCCTAAAGGGGTTTAAAGAGTCTCTTTTCTGACCCCTAATAGGTTTAGATGGTCTGTCATCTCTGAGCACAAGAGTCTCCTGGTACCATAAAAGAAAGTATCATCTGTATTCCAGACAGTGTATTTGTAGAACATATAGTTTCCTGATACTGATTTATATCTTAGTAAAGATCTTCTACAATGGGTTAATCAGTTGGGGAAGGATATGCCTAAGTAAAATCAGTTTTGCCAAAACTATCTTTTCCTTCATTTACCTACAGTATTTCCCCCCGCAAATATGAAACATATATCCTGCTTTTTTATTTCTTATAGGTCAAGGATGAACAACATCAGTGTTCCTTGGGGAACCTGAAGATTCCTCTCAGCCAGCTACTAGCAAGTGATGACTTGACTATGAATCAACGGTTCCAACTCAGTAATTCTGGTCCAAACAGCACTATCAAAATGAAGATTGCCCTAAGGGTATTTATGGTCTTTAGAAATCAATATAGTAATAGAAGAAGAACTTTAAAAGAGTTGCTGTATACTTTTTGGATTTTTCCATACAAGTACATTTGGCCAATTTGTATTTATAAGAAGTTTTGTAGGCTATTTGAACAACTTGAATGAATAAACTGACATGGTTTGTACATATACATTAGGTGATACTTGAACAACAATCAACATTTATTATTCACTTTCTAAGGGTCAGAAACTGACTCAGACATGAGGCTACAAAGACAAAAATGAAATAATCCTTTCTCTGTCTCTGTCTGTCTGTCTGTCTTTCTCTCTCAATCAAGGAATACTAATTGAGTTACTACTACAAACTACATATTCTGTTCTATCTTCATGAAATAATATTATGCTACTATTATATATGAAAGAAAAATCATTCCCCATTCATTGTGATGAATAATCCCTATTCTCAAGGAGCTTACACTATTGAAAGAAAACTTATATGTGTGTTTATATATGAAGTTACATACACAGTAAGTGTATATTCATACTAAATACAAAGTAAACATAAAATAATTAAATATATGGTAATGAGACAGGTGTTAAGGGGAAATATTATGGTTGGACTGATTCAAGAGAGGGTCACCAGGAATTGAATGAATATCAATTTCAAAATTTTTTTAGCAATTTATTTATAAAATATAGGAGAGAGTGAAAGTAGAGAAAATCAGAGAGAGGATAGGGTAAGACATCTAACCTAACACACTAAGTAATTTGCTCTGGCCCCTGGATCAACCCAGGCAGGGCTCATTAGTCCTCAACCAGAGGGGCCTCAGCCTTGTGCCTAGGGATGAACAAAGCAAAGGCTTCAGTCACAAAACCTCTCTCAAGAGGGGAGTCTCTTCAGAAAAGATCCAGGAAAAAGTCAGTCATTTCACTCACCACATGGTAGTTCAAAGGGAGAGATTTAAGAACAGTCTCACTGAGTCCAAGGTCTCAGGTCCAGTAAGCAGATTCTTGGCGAATTCCAACTCTGAAGAATGAACTACACCCACTACAGGAAGCTGTCACTCCCTTTTAAAGGCACTTCTTTTGCGTTACTTCCTGTGCATTCCTTCTATTTTACATGTACCAATCACAGCTTAAACTTTGCCTAGGACTGTCCAGATTGCAGTCAGTCCATTCTGATTTGTCAAACACTTTTGCACATGTGGGTTACAGACCTCCCCCACTCGGGTGTAAGTGGTGTGTTTTCACTTCTGGTGATTAAATCTAAAAATAGACAGGGTAGGATTAATATCATCACGTAGGGCACTAGCAGTTGGGGGGATTGGGAAAGATATTGTATAAAAGGTGATTATATTTTTTGCCTCAGAGATGAAAGAGGAGAGTACATTTCAGCCATAGGCAATGGTTTATACAAGACAGGGAGATGATATAAAGATTGCCATGTATGAGGAACAAGGAAAAGTCAGTTTGGCTGAACTCTAACATCAAGGTCAGGGGAGCAACACATAAGGAGCTTAGAAAGATATGTTGGAAGCAGGTTTTGAAAGGCTTTAAAAAACAACCTGGAGTTTATATTTGGCCCTAGAGCCTATTGGCTTATTAGCTGACATTTTTGAGCAAGAAAGTGATATGGTCAAATCTGTGCAAAAGAAAGCACTGTGGTAACTGTGTAGAGCATAACCTGAAGAAACAGAAGACTTGTGGCAAGGATGAGAGGCTTTAAATAAAGTGATACCTGTGTGAGGAGAGAGAAGAGGCATTAGCCAAGAGATTTAGAGATATAAAGGTCAAGATTTATCAATTGATTGGATATGTGGTATGAGGAATCTAGGAGAACACCAAATAATGAGCATGGGAGATTGGAACAGTGATGGTGTCCTCCCTCAAGTAACCAGGAAGATAGCGGGAGGCAGGACGTGCTGAGTTTGAGATACGTTTTGTGTATATTATGCATGTGTGTGCATTTTACACCCACACACAGAGACATATATGAAAAAGAGACATTATTCTGCTAAGAATTTTCATTCAGATAGATCTTTGGTAAAAATTCATGGATGGAGAGCTACAAATCAAAGGTAATTTTAGAGAATAATTTTGAAGAGATTTCCTGGAAAGAAAGGTATTTATTAACCAAAAGCAAACACCAGAGGGATGGTATAGGTTATGTGTTAGAGAGAAAGTCATGCAAATGTATATGTTTATTCTAATCAAAAAAAAATTTTTAAGCCCTTACCTTCCATCAGAAGAGTGGTGAGGGCTAGGCAGTTGGGGTTAAGTGACTTGCCCAGAGTCACATAGTTAGGAAGTGTCTGAGGCCAGATTGAACCTAGGACTTCTCATCTCTAGGCCTAGCTCTCATTCCACTGAGCCACCTGTCTGCCCCCCAAATGTACATGTTTAGACAGAAGGAGCCAGGTTGAGTTAGAGCTCTGTTTTCCATTTAAAGAAGAATTTCACATGGAGGAAATAGTTATTGGCTGATTATTAGAAGGAAGGAAGAAAAAGAAGTCATATGAAACATAAATTGTAATCTAGAGGGATGTGTAAGTGATAAAATCAAGGAAGCACAGTTGAACAAGAGAAAAAGGAAAAATATGGTGGAGAAAAGGAGAATCTTTGGGAAAACTTGAAAAAAGTTTTGAAAGAGAAACTTGGTTCTGATCCAAAAAATAGCAATCCATTAGCATATTTTGTTTTATTTTTAAAGAGGGGAAGAGAAATGGAGAAAATTATGTAGTTAAAATAATAAAGAAAAAGTTTTTATTCAAATTAATTACTAGTAGATTTTGAAGCTAAGTAGTTAGTATATTGAAAATTGCAGTGAATTCAGATAAGATAACAAAGGACATAGACTTAAACTGTAACTAGCTATGGAGCACAAAGAGTGGATTCAGAATAAATTACTAAAAGGGGGGAAAAGGCAGTATTTGGCAGTAGATTTCATATAGAAACCAAAAATTGATGTTTTCACATTTGAATCTGTCTTAGCCCCTTGACTAAGCAATTAGAGTCATCTTTTCCTTCTAACTTCCCTTTTTCTTTTGAGGTCCCCACCGTTCTACTAGTCATACCAGTTTAAGTCCTCACAAATTTAAAGCCTATCATTTTTCCCTTTCCTTCCATCTCCATGTCTAGCGAGTTTGTTTTTCTGATCATACCATCTCAGCCACTCTCCTATCTGTCCCCATCTCTGCTGACACAGCCATCACCTTTGTTGCCATTTTCACCACTCTTGTCTGGATGATTGCAACAGCTTCATAATTAGTCATCTCCCCCTTCTCCAGGCAGGCCTCCATACACCTGCCCAAGGAATCTTCCTAAAGCACCTTTCTGACCATGCCCACTACCTTTAAAGAATCGCCTGTCTGTTGCCTTTCAGAAGAAATAGGATGTTTTCTCTTTGCTCTTTAAAGCTCTTTGACAGTGTTGCATGTCAGCCTTTCTAGATTTATTTCATATTACCGTTCCTCATACATTGTGTTCAATCCATTCTCGCATTTGTCTTTATGTCCCACCTCTGAGCCTTTGCACAGACTGCTCTCCATGATTGTAATGCAAATCTTTCTTAGCTCTGCATCTTAAAAACTAATTCTTCAAGACTTAGCTTAGGTGCCACCTGCAACCTATGGCTTTTTCCAGGTCACTCTAAGCGTAGATGTTTTCTCTCCTGAAATAATTGTATTTAATTCATATTATATACCTTGTATACACTTATTTTTGTACATGATGCATCCCCTTGCTTAGAACATAAATTCCCTGAGGGCAGGGACTCAAATTTTGTCTTTGTATCCTCTGTGCTAAGCATGTTGCGTGTCATGGCCTACATAAAAGTTTATTGAGCTGAATTATTGGAATTTTTCCATTTTGTATTTTTGCTTTCTACTTCCCTAGGTACTTTATCTTGAAAAACAAGAAAGGTCTCCAGATCACCAACATTCTGCTCAAGTTAAGCGACCCTCTGTTTCCAAAGAAGGGAGGAAAACATCTGTCAAATCTCATATCACTGCCCCTGTTGCTTTGGATTCCAGCAAGATGGTGTCAGCCCCGCCAGTCTGTGAAAATCCAAGAAAGCCTGATGTGGATGAAAAAGGCCAGCCTCCTAATGCTAGTCCTCAGTGGCCATCTGATCTCAGCCAAAGCTCTTCCAGCCTCCCCACATCCAACGTTACCTCTTCCCCGAGCCACCTTTCCATCAAGGAGCCCACCCCAAGCATTGCATCCGACATCTCACTGCCCATTGCCACGCAGGAACTACGGCAAAGACTTCGACAGCTCGAAAAGTAGAGTCTTCAATACCTGGTTTATTTTTTTACCTATTGTACAGTTTGGGAAAATCATGGAGAGGATGTTACAAAATAGAAATAGTCAGTTTTCACTTGGATTATCATGGGGAGGAAAAAGTCACCTGAAGCTGGTTTTAAGAGAACAACTTAAAACATTAGGTGACATTATCTGATTGTGGTTTTTGAATAACTTTGAAATTAAAGATGACATTTCTTAAGAATCCAGTAATTAACATATTAAAAATGTGGAAAAGAAGAGAAAAGGTTTCAGGAATAGGAAAGAGGAGACAGAAATAGAAGGCTAGTAAAGGTACTGTAAAAACTAGTAAGGGCTTAGTAAAATACTACGGTCACTAAGAAATCTAAAAAGCTGGAGTGACAGATTCCTGTTAGGGGGATGTTGATATTCAACTCCCCATTTTTGTTTTACTTGTAATATCTATCTTGTCTTAAATTCTCAGATTAGCAAATATTATTAATATTTTTCATTAGATAAGCTTATTTCTTGCTTAATGTGGCTGACCTTTCCTCTCAGTGGAGGGAATTAAAATTGACCTTTGAAAGCTTTTTTCACAGCATTAGAAATAAGTCTGCTTCACATCAGAACTGCAAGAAAAAAGGAGAAGCAGGGAATACTTCTTATTAAGTGGTAGCAGAAATCATCTTAGTGTGTTTGTAAAGAGGCCTGGCCCTAGATGCTCTTCTTAGGCACCTGTTTCTTCAGAGACAATAATGTCCTTGGCCTGTAAAGTCCTTCCTGTGTTTCAGGTTTATATCATGAGTTGATTTAATTAGATCTCTCAACAGCTGAACATGGGCTCTATCTTACTCATCATTGTCATTCCTCCTCTTCTTACTACTTCCTCCTAGAGAAGTTCTTTATCTGATGAACCTTATTTCATAAAGTCCAAGTGATAATCAGTTTATATCTTTAGAATACTGTACAAGAAACATGCTTGTATCATTTGGAAGTTAACTTCTAAGTGAAAAATTAAATAATTTTGAGCAGTAGTGAGGGTATGAGTAAACAATATTCAAGACATATCTCCGAAATTTGCCTAATGTTTCTTTGTAAAAATTATGTTTATAGTCTCTGAATAATTTATGACAAGTATACTTCTGAATGATCATATGATACCTTTTCACTGAATAAAAATGATTATATCATAATCTCTGGATTTTATGTGAAGTGTTGATTGGGAATAACTAATTTCTCTTCTCTTTTTTTTTCTACCACAGTGGAACAACACTGGGGCAGTCTCCCCTTGGGCAGATTCAGCTGACAATACGTCACAGTTCACAAAGAAACAAACTTATTGTTGTTGTGCATTCCTGTAGGTGAGCATTATAGATCCTGATTGATGTGTATTAGAGTTTTTTTTGATGACTTCAAAATGTTATGGTACCATTTAAGTTTTACTTTTTAAGTGGACAATTTAAATATATATTACATTCAAATAGAAAAATCCAAGTTTGGCCTTATTTTAAAAGTCATTCTAAGTAGTACATAGGAAATTCTTTCTTTTAATAGAACAACATGACAACTATTAATATTAATTTTCCATATATTACAGGAGGCCAAATAAGATATATAAAATCTGCTTCAAAAAGCACTTGTTAAGATACCTTGTTCTCATTAAATATATTTGCTAGAAATAAGATGGTTGGGCAAAGTTTATTCTGATTTTTTTTTTTGGTGAAAGGATGGCTTCTTCCAATTAATTCAGTGTTGTTTACATTCACATTCATAAAGGAAATATGACAAGAATAAACGAGACACATAGTTTCATTAATATGAAGTTGTAAATTTCCCAGGAATAGGAGATTATATAGAAGAAAAAATACTAACATTGAAAGGTGTTAGAAGGAACTGTGAAAAACCTTTGCTTTTTGATGTAAAAGAGAGAATAGGGAAGTAATGAAAACAGTGCATACCTCTGTCTGTAAATATATATCAGACAAAGAAGTCTTAAAACTAGACATCATTTGAATTTGATAAATAAGCATTAAGAAGTCAAATTAAAGAAAGAAATTATAATATTGGTTTTGCAACATGAGAATTGGTAAACTTAAGGAATTCATGAAATTCAGATTTAAAATGCACAAGACTTAAAGATTTTTGCTAAATGAATCAGTTCAAATCAGCAAGTTATTTATTGATTGAACCCAGCATTCTATATGCTTAGCATTTGTGCCACTTATCTTTTATATGGCACAGCCTTTTATAGCATCTAGGATATAATTTTTGTTTTTGAGGAGCTTATATTAAATTCTAATATGTAGTGTCCTTTTGTTTTGAATTACAGAAATCTCATTGCCTTTTCTGAGGATGGCTCTGATCCTTATGTTCGATTGTATTTACTTCCAGACAAGAGAAGATCAGGAAGAAGAAAAACACATGTATCAAAGAAAACATTAAACCCAGTCTTTGATCAAAGGTGTGTTCTCATTTTGTTACTACTATTATTAACCCGCATTTCAAAGATTTACAAAGCATCTTTCTCACAATGCCCTTATAAGGTTGCAGAAGTCATATCCCCATCTTTATAGATGAAGACACCTATAGTTTCCTGTAGTGATTTATACACAATCACCCAGTGAGGGATGAAAGAAGGCTGCAAACTCATGTTTAATGACTCCAGAAACCAGTTCTGCATGTTTCTTGTATATTGTTGGCATCATATTTATGTGTAACTACATTTAAAATGAAGTGTAAAACTTAACTGGATAGTAGACAGTATGATGTAGAGATTACCAGACTAAAAAGCGGAAATCTTGGTTTCTTGTCCAGCTGTTCCACTAATTGTGTGGCCTTGGCTTAATCTCTTTGGATCTCAGTTTTCTCATTCATATGAGGAGAAGTTGGTTACATGGTATTAAAATACTATCCTATTGGTTTAAGGTCTTCCCAGTCCACTCCACCCACCCATCTCCATCTGTCTTATGTAAAACTAGAGCTTGATCTATAATTAAGATTTTTTTTTTAGTATTTATCTCTCTATATATTTTCATTTTGTAGTTTTTTTAAAAATGCATTTTAAAGTATTTTTCCATGGTTACATGATTCATGTTTTTTCCCTCCCCTTTTTCCTCCCCCAAGAGCCAACAAGCAATTCCATTGGGTTGTACATATATTATATCACTCAATACCTATTTCCATGTTATTCACTTTTGTAATAGAGTAATCTTTTAAAACCAAAACCCCAAATCCTATATCCATATAAACAAGTGATAAATCATGTTTCGTAGATATTTTTGTTGCATGTCAGAGTAATATAATTTTTATTTGATTGATATTTTTAGTTTTCAAATTTATTATTATTATTATTATTTTAAAACCCTTATATTCCATCTTAGAATCACTACTGTTTACTGGTTCTAAGGCAGAAGAGTGGTAAGGGCTAGGCAATGGAGGTTGTGACTTGCCCAGGGTCACACAATTAGGAAGTGTCTGAGGCCAGATTTAAAGCTAGGACCTCCCATCTCTAGGCCTGGCTCTCCATCCACTGAGCCACCCAGCTGCCCCCTATATTTGTATTTTTTTAAAAATATGCATTAGTGATGTCAATTTATGTTAATTTTCATCTATAATTTAGCCATCTGATTCATATTAATAATATTCCTTTTAAATATTGTCTTTTAAAAAATGACAAAACTTAGATGTTACGCAGATATCATTTTGCAGCTATCAGTGGCTTTGTTTTTCCCCATCACCACGATGTATTTTGGAGATAGTGTCCCTTCTGTGAAGTCTATTTCACTTCTTCTCTACTATAAAATTATTTCTGGGCATGGCAAGACTAGGATTTTAAAAAAACTAAAATCGCTTAAGAGACATTTTTAAAGTATCCTAGGATTTGGTGTTACAGTGAATATCACTTCTTCCAAAATGACAGGCCCTTTCCCTTAACAGTTAGAAATAGAAATGTTTGCTGCCATCGTATTTCTCATGAAGCCATGAACAGAATTTTTGTCTTATTTACAATGCCATGGCAACCACTCATTTGTGTCTGCTAGTTAAAACTAGGTCTGTAAGTTTCTATTTATGGACAGTGAAATAAAAATGCCTAGCAGGCAAGTTAAAAAAGAGAGATAAAATTTGGAAAGGCTTTTCATGTTGAAATGTCAAGGTTTAAGGTTTTTTTCCCCTATGGTAAAATTAGGGAGATGCAAATAACAGCTTTATCCTTGTTAGCTTTGATTTCAGTGTTTCATTACCAGAAGTGCAAAGGAGAACCCTGGATGTAGCTGTCAAGAACAGTGGTGGCTTCTTGTCCAAAGACAAAGGGCTTCTGGGCAAAGTAAGTTTTTTAGAGGAAACCAACATTGTAAAGTGTTTCTTTTTTCTAAAAACTCATCAAAAAAGATTATTTAAAGATGTCTGCCACCAAGTAAATGATGGTCTTAGAGGCATAACAAGCCTGATATTTGGTCAGTTCTCTATGAGAAAGAAAAGACTGGGCTGTACAACAATATTCTGCAGCCCTTAGAATACCTGTTTACTACTAAGGATGAATGCAATACATCTTTTACCCCTTCTCCATGTTCCTGTTTCTGGCTGGGTTTTCTTAATGATATTGTAAACTTTGGGAAATGGCAGGAGGGGTGAAATTTGTTTTTTTTAATAGTAAATGAATAAAAAGATGAATTTAGGAGAATGTCGAAATTGATGAAGAAGTGACATTTTCGTATGTCTCATTGATGGTAATAGGTTATTTGTGTAAATATAATAATATAGTTATAAATTTCACTAAGACTCTTGGGATACCTTATGTAAGCTTATGACCATATGCCATGAATGGCGACAGTCAATTCTGAATCATTTTAATATAAATGACAAGTTTTTCATTAAGAAAAAGTTTTAAGCCTGAAGTATCTCAAAACTGAAGTAAGACTTTTAGGATACTTTGTAGGTGAACATGAATTCAAGGATGTTGGTTGTAGAAAGAAACTAGTAGAATGTGATTCCCAGGGAGAAAGAAAAAGTGAAGTTAGAGAATAAAAGTGAAAAGGAAAATATGAACAGAAAGAAGAAAACTCTAGACTTGATAGAATTATGATGAATTACGATGAAAAGATAAATGAGAAAGGCATAACGCAGAAATGAAAAACAATAGGGCCTGGTCCCCTATTCCTACAACAATAGTAAGTGAGTTAGCCTTTGAACCATCTTTTTTCTTTCAGTTGTTGGTAGCTCTGGCCTCTGAGGATCTTGCCAAAGGTTGGACCCAGTGGTAAGTGGAATTTGGTGTTTGTGCATGTTTGTTGATTTTTGTCCCATTAACAAAATGTGTCCATTAACTCTAAATATATTTCAATAAACTTTTTATGAATTTTCTCAGGTATGACTTGACAGAAGATGGTACAAGACCACAGGCTGTAAACTAGATCCTCTTTCAAGATGAAGAATTCCTCCTTGCATATTGTACTTGGCCATTCTTTATACACTTTGAATGCATCATTTTCACAGATGTTTCAATATTATTTTTATAGTTTATGTATTTAGTTATTACACACCCCAAAGGTTTTATAAATTTTAACACATTGACATTTTTTGCAGATTTAGCCAGTTTTATTGTTAAATTTCATATTTTAATTTACTCTAATATTTTGCCTATTATTACAATGTGCAATAGGGTGTTAGAAAACATTTGTTATTTGTGTCTTTTAGAAAATGAATATATGATATGCTTTATTACTGCCTTGTTTTGTATATCATCAAGGCGCACTATGCCATGTAAATAGACTATTTTTTATAATCTCTTCATGCTGGTTTGAAGTCAGATGAAAATGGATCAAGGGAATATATATATTTTCTTCAAGTTCATATTAAATTCTTATGAAAAATAATCCTTTTATTTGGCCTTTGCAGCAAAATGGTCTCAGTGACTTATTTTATGGACTTTCTTTTTAAAAAAGAAAAAACTGAAAAGACTATTAAAATTAGCATGTATATTTCTTGCCCATTGTGGCTAGTGAAAATGTACAAAATATTAACATTTTTACGTGAAGTTCTATTATTAAAAAGTCAGGATAATGACTATTATAAGAAAAGTGTTTTTAGTACTAAGAAATATAAAAAGTATTATATTTGAAGAGAGGGTTGTCATGCTCCATAAATCATAGAGTGCAGATCTGGATTTTCTTACATAGAAATGAAGACATATTTACAATATGATATTTTGAATTTATTTTTAGTTGTCTGTTTATTGTAGCTTATTCATGTAATCTAAAACTCAGATATATATTATCTCTTTCCTAAAAGATAAATAAAGCAATTTTCCACATTAGAAATTAGATGTCAAAAACAAATGCTCATAAATTGTATTAATTTTCATTATTTTCAGAGTCTATTAAGGGAAAAAAAAGTATAAACCTAGCATTGAAAAGCTGGGAATGTATGTTGTGAAATGCTGAATTCAAACCTGACCTTTTTCTTGACCCCACTTCAGTGAAGTGAAAAACTTGCTTTTAATGACACAGTTTGTCCTGAGTTTTATATCATGTATCAGACATTATCACCTTTAAACTGAGACATTATTACGTTCTGCTGCTATGTAGAGGTTACCAGCATGACCAAAGGGCATTTAGCAATGCTGCAGAGTTGGTTCTAATAGCAGCTATTGACTATAACACAGAATTTTATGTGGTTGCATTAGTTTGGGTCATGAACTTCATTATATACAAAATTTCTCTTAGAGTCTCTTTTAAAGACTATGAAAGCATATTTCACCCACAGAAGCCCACATATGTGTGAAGGAATATGCTATGCACTTCATACACAAAGAGTATGCACCTAAGTTAAAAATGAAATTTTTTACTCATGTGACACAAATGATTTCTTTACCTATGAGAATATGTTATGGCTATGTAATAAATTCTTTTAAAAACAGCTTTATAATAAACTCACCTCAAGTTTCATCAAAATCAACAACTTATGACAGACAGCTCACATGACCAAACATACCAAAGTGCCTGTTGTGGATATTAGATTCCAGAACTTCCCAGTTTAATTTCACTTTTAGTTAATAAGAAATACTTTGATCACTGAGGTCTGTTTATAGTGGAGTCAGTATCTTTACTCCTCATTTTCACTCTAGTAAAAATGAGAATGCCACAGTGAACTGAAATAATTGTAAGTGTTCATTTCACTGGAAGACCTCATCATGAACAGGCTCCAATGTGGATATGCATCGTGTTGGTGACCATTCCAAAAGAAAGTGTGTTTATATATTCAGTATATATACATATATGTATAATACATGTGTGTATATATGATATATATCTAACAGTCTTTTAGCATGAGAAAAATCTGTTTATTAACCTGTTAAAATCTAGTTGTCTACCCATGATTGACTGAACACCATTTTTTTAAAGTGTGTTCTATTGCTGGACCTCTGTCACACTGAAGGAAGGGAGAAAAATGCAACATTTTTAAATCACAATCATCTAGATTAAAGTTCTGGAACAAAGGAATTTTGTGCATAGTTTTTACTTCTTTATATACATATATTCTCCCCTCTTTTTTTGGACTAAGTGCTACATTAGAATATTTAGGATAGTGAAAACATGGGGAGAAAATATCAAGAGAAAGAAACAAAAGACAAAAGGAAATCAATTTGGCAGTGCTATATCCCCAGAGCCTGATTTCATGAGGCACAGATCCCATTGCTGTTACCTAGGATTGCTGTCACCAAGGAGTTTGAGAATTGACCCTTTCTCTATAGGGTATGAGAATTCTAGTAGCTGTTCTTTACTCTTTTAAAAGAAAAAAGAATGACAGCCTCAGGTGAATGTTGTAGCCTCATAAAAACAATGGTAAGATTGGGGGGAAATAAGGGGTGATCTAAGTATGAAATATCAGAAAAGATAGATTGAGATGATCATGAAGAGTAAATTGTTAGAACCATATTCTCAATAGTGGAAAAATTCAATGTGTATTGATTCTTAATTTTTGATACATGTGTTAAGTGAGAAAAGAGGACTTAACACTTTTCCTTTTGAGCCAAACAGGAAAAAAAAATCTTAAATGAGTTTCAAACAGCAATTCTGGTTAGTTTGTACATGTGAATTGTATATCCTGTGCCTTAAAGTATAAAGTGCAAAAGTATTGTTTTCATGTTTCAAAAAATTAAAGGAAAAAAAAATTTTTGCTGTACATATCACCATTTATATTTTATGCTATGAAAATTTCTACAAAAATGCTCTGTTTTGGTTAGAAGGGCTTTAAAAATAAATTTTTAAAAACATCAGTGAAAGTGTACTCCAAATGTGATTCTGTGTTGGCTACACTTTTAATTTGGACTAAATAAAGTTGTTCTTTTTGTTACAATTCCTTCTATTTCAGAGTTGCAGAATTCTGTAAAATTGCAAATCAATGAAGGGGGACTTTTTATTTTAGGTTATCCTTTTTTGCTTATGTAATTTACATGACAATGCATGTATTTATTCAATAAACAGTTCATATGGTGGATGTTTTTTGACTTTTCTTTTCTCTAATCTTTGTCCTAAAATGCAATTTTAGGATTAGTCCAAATGACTTAAAAGAATGGTTGTTTTGTTACACTGTGCATTTTTTTCAAATTATTTTGTTTTTGCAACTACATGAAAAAATAATTTGAACTGCTTCCCCCTTTTCCTGATTTGGTCCCTTTTTACCTGGCTTTAAACCAAATATTTTGAAGTTGAGTAGGTAACCAGGAAGCAATTGCCAGGCTTCTCAGTGAGTATAGGGTAGATGGGATTCAAAGATTGAAGAAAACTAAATGGAAAATTAGAACTTTAAATTAAAACATAACTAGTGATGAGGTTAAAGAGTTCAGTTCACTGCAATTATTTGGAAACCACTATACCAAGAATACTTAAGATCCAGTTTAGGCAGCTGCCTCCTTGACTCTTGTTTAGAAACTGAGAATGATGTGACTAGATAAGTGAACCTGAACCCCTTACTATGGAAATAATTCATCTTTTCTTATTACTTAGCATATCAGTTAACTCCAGGACTATCTGCTCTCCATATTTGTTCTCCTAAAGACAATAGAATTAAAAGTCTAGCATACTTGAAATAATATTGTCATAACACTCAAAATGTTTTTGCTTCTTCCTGCCCTCAGAGAAGGAGTTGTTGAAGAAAGGTGGTTATCATAAGGGAATATAATTTAGCCATTTTTAGCCATTCCAGTTTTTCCTAAATATTAAGTTTGATTAGTAAAGATTATGAATTAGAATTCAGGGTATCTAATTTAAGGATTAAATCACCAAATGAGAATCAATTAAAATGTTCACATAAATGCTAGTCAGCCTTTAAGAAGAAAACTATTGAAGTAATATTTAAGTATCTAGAATATTTAATATAATTCTCTTAATCTCTACCCCTTAATACCAGGCATAATGGATTTATAATTTTTCTAAGTTACTAGAAACCTGAAAATACATCGAGTAACCAATTTCATTCAATTCATTTGAAAACTACCAACCATCTATTTGTAGATTATCCACAATGTTCTCATTTCTAGGTTTATTAGTTTCCAGGCAAAATTTTTCACAATAAAGATTAGTCCAATTAAAATTTTATTAGGATAGCAAATCTAAAAGAATGGGAATCAGTTTTAAAAGAAAGTTACCCGTGGGTTCAGAAGAGTCTTGGGTATAAATCTTATCTTTGGTACTGTCTCTACTTGATCACAGACAAGTCACTTAACATCTCTGACCTAAGAAAGTTTATCTTTTTTATGAGGTTTAGAATAATATGCCTTAAAGTGCTTTCTCAACATCTGGTATTATTAGAATGGGGTAGAAAGCTGAATTTCCTATGTGATGTATTTGTCATAACATCATAGGGACTAAAGGTAAAAAAGTCTTTTAAGAGATTTGGTCTGGGCCCTCCCTATAGGCAAGTAAGATTGTATTGTTGTCTGATGCCTCTCGAGTATAAGTAACTGTCCAAATACCACACATATGCTCAGTAATACAGCAAGATCTATCATCTAAGTACCTGACCTTTTAGTGCAAAAGTCTTTCCGTCATATCCTACAAAACCTAATTAAGGGAATTAGAAATGTTTGCTAATTTCAATTCAAGCAATATTGTCTTCCCTCACTTCAGTCCATCTTACATTCAGCAAGTTTCATTGATATATTTGACAATTTGTTTTGCCTGACAATGAATGTTTGTTCCAAAGTGTTTTTTTTAGTTAGAGTATAGGGGGAAAGGAGATAAAATAAGTTAAATTTTTTTTTTCAGAAAAACCCAATTTTAAAAGGTTTACTGATGTCTTTTCCTTTTACATTTCAGCCATTTCTAAATATATCCACTTGATCTCTTTTTTCTCTTGGGCCTTCCCTAGTTACAGTAACAAAAACATATAGTAAACTTTTCCAATATTATATGCAACATTTTGCTTTGAATGTACCCTTCCCAAGAAAAGTATGCTTTATTAATATGTTCTCTGGTTTTCCAATTACGGAAGAATTTTGTTTGCTTTTTGAAGTTACTTTCATTTATAGTATTGTAGTTACTTGTGCTTATTTTTCTTCTGATTCTACCTAATTTGTTTCTATTTGTTACAAAATTTCCCATAATTTTGTAAATCCTACATTTCAGAATTTCATACTGTACAATAATATTAAACAGTTCATTTAAACTTTCTCTAATTGGTGAGCATCCCCTTGCTTTCTCTTTGGATCTTTCCATTTCTGGCTTTGGAATGCCTCATAGTTGGGTCATTGAGTCAAAGGCTAGGAAGAGTTGTCATATTTCTGGAATAATTTCAAGATATTTCACATGACATTTGGATCATTTCACTGTAAGGAGGTTATTATTTTCTTTTGACCCTATCATTCATATTATCATCCTATATCACACTTATTTTCACAGACAAAATCCTAGGGGGAAAAAACTACTTTTCTTACTTTTATTTCCTCTCTTTTAATCTGCCTTCTCACATCATCATTCACCTGAAACTTATATCTCCAAAGTTATAAATTGCTAAATCCCGTGACCTTTTCTCAACATGTATTTAGAACTAAGTCCCAAATAAGACCATCTCTAATACAAATAAGATCCCTTCCCACACCGTATAATTCATACCCCCCTGCTTTTTCCAGTTTAGTTCCTTTTAGTGGTCATTACTGTTGCTAAAATAGGGTAAGTCATTCAAGGCATGTTCCTTTGAAAGTTCATAATTGTAATTTGCGTAGCTATCATCAGGGGGCTGTAGTGGCTTGAGTAATGGAGCTTAGCCTTTGCAGTATACTATTTCCCATTTGAGCATGCCCAAGGCCTTTAAAAATAAATGTACATGGGGGGCAGCTAGGTTGCTCAGTGGATTGAGAGTCAGGCCTAGAGACGGGAGGTCCTAGGTTCAAATCTGGCCTCAGACACTTCCCAGCTGTGTGACCCTGGGCAAGTCACTTGACCCCCATTGCCCACCCTTACCACTCTTCCACCTAGGAGCCAATACACAGTACTGACTCCAAGATGGAAGGTAAGGGTTTAAAAAAAATGTACATGATAAATCATTTATACTTTTTTAAAAGAAATTTAACTCTGTATGATATATACATATAATATCTAAAAATTTGGCACCTTTAAATAAATGAAGAAATGCAAGAAATAAGTGGGAAAATTCCATAGAACTTATTACCATCACTTAATGTTAACTTTAATGATTAGTTATTGACTAATAATCTGTAATCTTGGGGTTTAACTATATATCAGCTTTAGAACAACTTGCCTAATTTTGCTAAAGTAATATAAGTGAACAGAGCAAGAACAAAAAGAAAATGGAGTGCTCTGATCAAACTTGTTCCCTCAAAAGAGAGAAGATGCAATTCCCTCTTTGTCAAGGTGGGGGCCATTCCGGCTCTTTGTAGTGGTAAAAAACAAAAATTCCTCAATTGAGGAATGGCTCGACAAATTGTGGTATCTGATGGTGATGGAATACTATTGTGCTGAAAGGAATAATGAACTGGAGGAATTCCATGTGAACTGAAAAGACCTCCAGAAATTGATGCAGAGGGAAAGGAACAGAACCAGGACCACATTATACACAGAGATGGATACACTGTGGTACAATCGAACATAATGGACTTCTCTACTAGCAGCAATGCAATAATCCATGACAATTCCAGGACAATTCTGAGGAACTTATGAGAAAGAATGCTATCCACATCCAGAGAAAGAACTATGGGAGCAGAAACACAGAAGAAAAACATATGATTGATCACATGGTTTGATGGGGATATGATTGGGGATTTGACTTTAAATGATCATCAATGATACATGTAAAATCCAGTGGAATAGCTTGTTGGCTCCAGGAGAGGGGGAGGGAGGAGGGAAGGGAAAAAACATGAATCATGTAACCATGGAAAAATATTCTAAAGTAATTAATTAAATAGATATAATAATAAAATAAAATATAAACACTTCTTATTTCTTCTCTTCCTTAAACTTCTCTTGCAATCCAAAGTACTGGTTATTAAAGCTGGTTATCTAGTATGTACCTAATTAAAAAAAGAGGTGGGGGCTATTGACTTGGAGTATTGAATATAATATCTGACTTGTTTAATGGGTCCGTTAAATTTTTTTTAATTACAAATATTTTATTTAGATTTTGTATAAAGAAACAATTCAAGGTTCTCAAGAGATAGGTAAGATGACAGGTTGCTGAAGATGGGAAGTGGCAATGCCAGCCTAGGATCTGAAATGGTTGGAGAAACAGAAAGACACTAGATTTTTAACTCCTGGGTTTAAAGGTCCATTTGGTACTCAAGTGTTTAGCCTAGTCTTTCCTGTAAACACCGGATCTTTCTGGTCTGAATACCTTTGGGATCCAGGTTACCCTCCAGGTGTGTTTGGAGAGAGGGTAGGCATCTTCAAATAAATGAATTATAAAAGCCTCTGCTGCCACCTGTAGGGCCAGGAGAGCCTGTGCTTGCCAATAATAATCCACTCCTCAAGTAAACTGAAGACTTATTTCTCTAACTAGTCGACAAAGGGTGCCTTCCTGATCCACAGATTTGTGCTTTTCTGTAGCATGTGGATCTACCAAAGAATTCACAGACTGGATCCATCTAGGTACCATCCGGGCATGTGGTACCTGTGGGGGTGAGGCGGGGGAGGGGTTGAGTGGAGGGGTGTATGGGAAGGTTGGGGTGGGGGTGGAGCAGGCGCAGGCGCGGGGCTGAGTTTGTTTCGAGGGGGCGATTCTGTGGGGTGTATTTGCAACGAACTGGCTTCATGGCCCTGCCTGTGGTCGGGAAGGTGCTGGGCAGTCCAGAAGAAGGGAGGTGGTCAGAGGAGGGAAGCCCAGCCAGGGGAGGCTGAAGAAGGGCGAGGTGAGGTGTGCTTGGACTCAATCTCTCTCCAGACCTCTTATCACAGGCTGCATCTAGGAATTACTGCTCTTCTGATTGCAATTTCAGGTTGGTTAATTTGGGGAAATCATCCCTAGGCTGTCTCCTGGCTGTCCCTCACCCATCTCTTTTTCATTTTTTGTTACAAAAGCTAGCTCTCTGGGGAGGGGTGAAGGGAGAAAATATTTGAAAATGTGATTAAAGAAAAATATTGATAAAGTTACTTAAGGAAATGATGAAAAAACTTTAAAAATGTATTAACTGGCCAGTTATAATAAATTTCGGGAAGAATATTTGAAGACCCATGAAGGTCAGCAACCTTTTTGACCGTGAGAGCCATAAACGCCTGCGGAAGGAGAAGGATGGAGGCGGAAGGCAACTGAAGGCCCCCCTGTGGCACATCTTGGGGCTCTACCTGACTGGCCTGTGGGGAGGTGGAGGCAGATATGGCTCGAGAGCCAACGTTGCGGACCCCTGATGTAGAGCATGTAATACCATATTAGCCCAAATATAGTGCTATTGGGTCCCAGATTCAGAGACCCTCAGCTAGAATATCCCCAGGCACATTCTTCTTCCCTAATTTAGGGCAGGTTTTGTATTCTATATCCATAGAAACCGCTAAAGGCCACTGTATTCCCGAGGACTGCCTGTGGACCCTTGTAGGGCTAGGGTCGTATCGGGGTACCCCCGGCGAACCCTGTTGCTTACATGGTGCGACCTTTTTCCTCCCCAATACGTACCTTTGAAAGGCACATTCACCCTATATTCGGGCACTTCCAGCTTTGAAACCATAAGTTGTGTATTGTGCACCTCAGTATCCGTAAAAAACATGGCTATCCTGAGGCAGATGGGAATGGGAAATAGCGACCAATTGCGGTTTGTTTTGATATACCGTCAAATGTCACCCTTAATACTAAAGGCGCCAAATTAGTGTTGATTAAAACTACTGGAAATGAGAAAATTGAAATGACTGTGATGCTGACAGAAGAAAAGGGACTCCTTTTATCTATCTGTCTGTCTGTCAGTCTATAGGCATAATTTTAAGGCGTAAAACTTTACGTAAGGAAAAGAAAAGGAATGGGTGAATGAAGAACCTGCATTAGATTGGTTGAATGTGGTCTGGAGTAGGCATCTGGGTGTGTTACTGCTACAGAAAGGAATATGCATACAGTGAAGTTTCAAGGGTCACCTGAATGAAAATGTAAGGAATGATGTCACAATTACAAGTGTTAGCTGTAGATAATTAGCAATTCAAAGATCATTTGGGGAAAGAATATAACAAGTGGATGTTGGCCAGAAGCCATAAATTTATTCCAGCAGGAAAAATAAAGAAACCATTGGTCACTGTTAGGGAACTGCATCAAAACCACTTGGGACAAAATCTCCACGGAGTCCATTGTGCTTGAATTTAAAAAATGTTGTATATCAAACAGTATGGATGTTAGTGAAGATGGTGTTTTGTGGGAAGAAGAGGTTGATGCTAATGAATCCATTGATGTTTCCACTTCTGGAGATTAGGAAATAAGAGAAAGGAGACAGAGATTAAATATTGGAAGGTAGTTTCTCACAGGTACCTATTAAAAAGTAATTACTTTTTAAAAAAAATATTTTATCTTTTAGAAAAATTTTCCATGGTTCCATGATTCATGTTTTTACTTTCCCCTTCACCTCCCCTTCAGCCCCCCCCACAATAGCCAACACGCATTTCTACTGGTTTTAACATGTGTCATCAATCAAGACTTATTTATATATTATTGATAGTTGCATTGGTGTCATCCTTTCGAGTCTATATCCCCAATCATGTCTGCATCAACTCTTGTGTTCAAGCGGTTGTTTTTCTTCTATGTTTCCACTCCTGTAGTTCTTCCTCTGAATGTGGGTATCGTTCTTTTCCATAAATCCCTCAGAATTGTCCTGGGTCATTGCATTGCTGCTAGTATAGAAGTCCATTACATTCGATTGTACCACAATGTATTGGTCTCTGTGTACAATGTTCTCCTGGTTCTGCTCCTTTCACTGCATCAATTCCTGGAGGTCATTTCAGTTCACTTGGAATTCCTCCAGTTTATTATTCTTTTAAGCACAATAGTATTCCATCACCAGCATATACCACAATTTGTTCAGCCATTCCGCGATTGAAGGGCATACCCTCGTTTTCCAGTTTTTTGCCACCACAAAAAGCTCAGCTATAAATATTTTTGTACAAGCCTTAAAAAGTAATATACTTTTAATAAAAATGTTGGCATTAAAGTTTCTTTAACTTGTTTTGAGGACCTTGCAAAAACTTCTAATATAAAGTGCCTGCATTATTCATGAATTCAGAGAAGGTTGTAATTTAAAATTGGCATATATGGGGCTGAAATTTAGATTCATGGAGAGGGGCAATTGCCATTGGTTTAGTAGCAGACTCTTGTAGTCGTTTTTCAGCTCTATCGCTTACAACAGAGTCAGTCAAGGAGTCTAGTCTCTTACTAAACATGTCCATATTCTTTTTAAATATGTCCAATAAACTATTACTCTCTTCCTGTTTCTCTTTATGGTTGTTAAAGACATAAACAGCAGTTCTCCTTAACTCATCAAGGTCCATTTCGGGCCATGTAGGGCAATTTGTTTTAAAATGATCTACAATCTCTTTACAAGAGTTATGGACAAATTGCTCCTTTATTTGCCTTACATCCTTTTCAACAGAAAGGTCAAGTTCCATGTATCTATTTCCCATTTCAATGAGCCTGTCCATGAATTGGGAGGGTGTCTCATCATCAGATTGTGTAATGCTTTTAAATTTGGGCCAGGTCTGAGGTTTCTCAGCACATGCTCTCATTGCTCTTAGAAGGGCACCCCTAGCAAGATGTAAGTCTGAGTAGTCTTTGCGATCATTATACTGCCAGTTAGGATCTTCAGATGGCCAGTGTACTGCATTACGTCCTCGGGATGTGTTAGCATAGGCGAGAATTTTAGTCCTCTCCCGTTCTGTTAGGAGAGTCCGGAGCAATTTTTCTGTGTCTTTATATGTGGGCTCATAATCATAGAAAATATCCTCAAATTTTTTTATTACTGTTAAAGGTTCTTCCGTGAAGGACGGGCAATTTTCTTTGAAATCTTTTATGTCCTGGCTTGTGAAAGGCTTATATTGTTTCAATGTGACCACATCCCCATCGGGTGCTATTGTGGACACTTCCCGTAAGGGAAAAAGGCCTGCACAGGAATCATTTACTGACTGTGGATAGGCATATATGTACATGTCTTTTCTAGCAGTTTTTTTAAACTTTGGTTTAGAATATTCTGAGTTGAGACATTTGTACAATGTAAAATGCCATAGGAAAGACATTTGTTTATGTCTGTTTCTCAAAGAAGCTGGGTCTTTACTTTCTAAACAACACTTAGAAACTCCACATTTTGACATCTAAACAGATCATAATCTGTTTCTTTCAGATAATGGGTAGCTATTCTACTTTTTTTAAGGTAAGAGGAACCACTACCCATAATATCTTAGGGTTTGTCTAAAATCAAAGTATTAGTATTATCCTGAGGAGTCATTAGCCTGTGTATACTTTTTAACAAGAACAACTAACATGAAATGATAAAGTAAATCTCTAATTTTTCATTCCTGACCAAATGACAAATGACCAACTTTCAATACAGATATTCATAATCATATGATTAAAGCACTGGCTAATAATAATATATCTGACATTGCATAGGACATTGCCTTTTAAAATGTAAATCTATTACAGCAAATGGTAGCCAATTACACAGCTTTACTTTTATTTTAAAAATCTCCAAGAGCAGATCTGTTCCTAAAGCTACAAACCAAACTGATCCTCAGGAGAGGAGCTATCCAGGATAGAGTAGCCAACAGAAATATTATTAAAGAATATCTAACATTTACATAGCATTTATAATTTTCCAGATACTGTTCTAAGCATTTTTCAATAATCATCTTATTTGATGCTCATGACAACCCAGGCAGGTAGGCACTATTATCCCTATTTTACAGATGAGGGAATTGAGGCAAATAAAGGTTAAGTGATTTGTCCAAGATCACACAGCTAATAAGTGTCTGGGGCTGGATTTGGACTCAGGTGTTCCTGATTCTGGGCCTAGTTATCTAATCAATTACACCAATAATCCTGGTATAGATACATATATAATATTATACATTATTATATAATAATGTATAATATATAAATACAAATCTAGACATTATCTTTTATTTGTCAGATTATATGAGAATAACTAGATGGAATAATTTGTGTACTGTCAGTGCTATAAAAAATAGGCATTAATAGCAGAAAAGTTGTAAGTGAATTTTTATTATAAATTATGGAATTTGTATTATTTTTTCAAAGTGCATCATTTTGATCCAACTTCATATAAAATTAGGGCAGTGAAGGAGTCAGTGAAGAGACAAATCACTAATATAGATGTGTAGTACCCTTCTGGTGACCAGCTTGCAAGACAGGCTCCTCAACTCTCAGAATGAGTCCCCATCAGACAGCTGGCTACTGCTCAATGTCATCTTTGAGTCCAACTTGTAAAACTCTGGATCATTAGTATATATGTATGTGTGTATGTGTGTATGTATACATGTTTATGCACACTTAAGTGTATAACCTGTTTACCTTTAATATAGAATTTTTAAATATATATAACATATATACATATATATTATAAACATCTATATGTTTACTTTTAATAGCCAGAACAAACAAATTGATAAAAGGAAAGGCATTTAATGAAATGAACAGTGAAAAAAGTGGCAATAAAACATCTTTCCCCTAAATCTGCTGTATTCTCTTCCCCCAAATATTCCCAGCCTCAGAACAGAGAGTGCTGCAGAAAGAAGATTAAGTAGAGGTACAAATAAGAAAGATCATCCATACATCGAATGCTGTATATATATGTACAGTTTGCATAATGTATCACCCATTAGAACATGAAGTCTTGGAGGGCAAAGAACATCTTTTTGTATTTCTTTGTATCCCCAGAGCTCAGTGCAGTGCTTGGCTAATAGGAAACATTTAATAGATATTTGATAATGAACTGACTACACAGATTTGATTAGACCACTTCTTTGCTTAAAAATCTTCAATGTGGATAAAACAAATTCAGACAATCAGAAGAAAAAGCTGTAGATCTGGAGAAAATATTTGTATCAGATATCACTGATAAGAGTGTGTAAGTATAACCTCAAAATGTACAGGGAACTGGAACAAAGTTATAACACCAAGAGTCCATGTTGCAGTAGACAATGGGAAAAGTTAAATACGATTTTAAAAAGATTGCAAAGTGGTCATATGAAAATATATGCGCTCCCCAATCCGACACCACATTTTCCTGCCTCCATGATTCCATGAGTCCAAAGTTGTGCATGGGCAGAGGGGCCAAACACTCAGCAAACAATAATCTTCAGCCTCCCTCCTTAGATCTGCTGACCTCTGTTTCTGATGCCTTCTAAGAACTCTGTCCTTTCCTAGAAAGGAAATGGCCAATGCATACTTGCCCCCTAATCTTACTATAAGCACTCAGTCATTAAAACTGAAGACATCTTCAGGGCAATAAATTGCTATATAAATGCTATTATGATGTTTATAAATTTTTATAAATTCTTTACATAACTTGGAAATGAGAAAATTCTTGTAAACATTTCCCCCCAATTCTGCTTATTTTCTAATTTTAGATGGCATTCATTTTGTTTGTCCAAAAAATGTTTAATTTTATGTAATCAAAATTGTCCATCTGTCCATTTGAGATCCTTTGCACCCTATTTCAAGAATTGTTTTATCCATTGATACAGAAATTACTTCTTTGCTCTTTTTTTCTAGCACTGTTAAATAAGAAAAGTTATAATGAAAATACTTGCCTTTCTCAGGATCTTACTGGAAAGACCTCTAGCTTATCTCCATTATATATATTGCTAGTTCTTTTTTTTAGATATTGTCTACTGTACCAGAAAAAGATTTGTACAGAAATGGATGTTGTATCTTGTCAAGAGCTTTTCTTTCATCTTTACCAAAAATGTGCAAACCCAGAGTAGCATAAAGTTTATTTAATCCAAAACCCAAGTTACTGGGTAAGGATTCATCATTCAATAAAAATTGTTGAGAAAAGTGGAAAGCAACCTGGTCAAAATTAGGTGTAGACACACACCTCACTTCATACTTCAAGATAACTGTCAAATGGATACATGACTTAAATATGAACATAATTCAGTGAATTTGATTTTTTTGGTTATTAATTTGGCTGATTATGTTGATAGTTTTCCTAATATTGAACCAAACTTGTAATCATGCTATATAAAACCTACCTGCTCATCGCAGTGCAATCTTTTGATGTACTGCTATAGTCTTTTTGTAAATATTTTTTAAGGCTTTTGCCTTGCTATTACTGGGCAAGACTAGTCAGTTCTGTGAGTGTGGCTAGGGTGACTAATAGTAGAAAAGAAAGAACCATCAGAAGTCATTATTTTCTTTAAAAAGTTAGTTTATAAGTAAACATTACTTAAAGCAATACATTCAACTGAAATTTAGGGACTTTTTTTCATTTACTATAGTGCTCTCTATTAGCTAGCAGAAAAATAAATATTTTACATATAAGTCAATTTGTTGGCTAAAAAAGTTAATTTCTACTTTCAGAAAGAAAAGTTATGAAAATTTTCTATTTTCTACAAGATATTTGCATGAGGAAACATTCACTATTTTTTATTAAATCGAAAAAGAGAAGTATATTTTAAAAGGAACCAAATTTAAGACTGGTGCTAATATTTCAAGCCTTTGTTCAACAAAAAATGTCCAAGTTTATGTATATTGTTTTATTTCTTTCAAATTGTAAAACCCAAATAAAAATGTTTTATATTCAACAAGATAAAATAAATTTGTAGTCTTGTAGATAATATTAAGATCTCATGGGATTACTTGTAATGCTTACAGAATGCCCTACATATTAATGTTTTGCACCTTTATTTTTAGTTTTCACAATTATAGTACAATTTTTAAAATCATTAAACACTTTTTAAAATTTGGAACTTGTTTGGGCAAAAATTAAAGAAATGTTGATAAGTCTATTACTCTGGGAGTTCACAAAAGGAATTCGTGGAACAAAACACATAAATCACCTTTCTAAGTTAAAATTTGTTTAATGTTATTCTCCCCTCTCCATTAATCCCCTTAAATCTGTGATATCAATGTGGGCAACTCCAAGTATAACTCCCTCCACTGTGAGAAAAAGATGTCCTGACACTTGGCCCAATTCACATGTAAGAAGCATAATTTGAAACCGGGTTTTCCAGACTCTAAACTCGGTTCGGTGGTCTCCATAATCTCTTTCAGTCACTATGCTGGCTTGGTGTTTTTTTGTTGTTGTTGTGGTTGTTATTCCATCCGAGTTGGGGCAGAGCAGTCAGGTTTTCCTCCGGGAATCACCGTAACCAGGTGGCCCACAAAGCAGAGTTCACCACCACAGAGTAGACCGGAAACCGGAAAAGCGGTGCCCAGGGCGCGCGCGGCTCACCATAACTTCTTATATCCCGCGAGAATTTAGTGACAGCTGAAGGGTGGGGCCGCCTCTATGTCCCTGGTTACAGTAACTACAAAACACCCCCTCCCTAATGCGGAGGAGAGGTGGAGGGCTTTATTTTCGCTCAGAAGGGCATTCTTCCACTTGGTAAAGAAATGTCTTCTCTCGGCTCTCGCGAGAATAGAGCTTTCCCTCAACCCCCTCCGCCCTCGAAAGTGAGGCTACGGCTGCGCGGTGACGACTCACTGGCGGATTTGTTTGAAATTTTCTCCCGCCTATCTGAGTCTCAGACTGGGGCAAGACGAGGTGAACCGAGTCTGAGATCCCTGAGGAAACTTTCTGGCCTGCTGACTTAGAGGAGATGGTCTGGAGAGGCGACTTTCAACCTTCAGGTAGGATGAGGTAAAGGGGTTTCGGGGTTTAGGGGCGAGGGCCGTCTTGTAGCACCACTAGTGCCCGGATCCGTCTCAGTCCTATACCCTGACTCAAGCCCTAGGGTCTCTACTTTGGGGAAGTAGGAGCCCCCCCTTCAGGAAGTGTTACCTCATTGATAGCCCTCATCCCTGCTCAGGTTTATAACCTCCCACAGGCATCTTCCTGCCCTTTCCTTGTTCCCCAGTGCAGGGAAATCCGGAGAGGCCTTCACCAGAGGGTTTTAATTCATCGGGTTGAGTTCTATGTGTGGGAACCCTAATTTCTTCCCTTACCGGTTTACCTAGGGTGCTTCCCTCTCCGAAAAATCTCCTGATTTGACTCCCTTTTCTTGAAACTTGGCCGAATACTATTGATGCCTGTTAGGCTTTGTAAAAATGAAATTCTTCATGATTACAGTTTGTCATATTAGAAACTGAGTGGTCACCCCTTTTATGTCAGTCTCAGGAAACAGTGCTTTAAAATAGGTATTGTTCTCTTTGAGGACTATAAGACCCCGGATTTAAACCAGGAATTATGGATATCCATCATATAATAATACTGTGTAACTGACCAAAAGTTTTACAGTGGTTTTAGAGAAGACAAACCTCACCACAATTCAACCAATTTTTCTCCAAACGTTGACTTATTTGGACATTTCTGGAGAGTATTCTTGTGCTGGGATTGGTGTTTAGTTGCAATAGAAATGAAACCAAAGGGACTTTGATTAAGCTAGGAGACATTTACTTTTTTGTTCAAAATAAAAATGTTTTCTCTTTCCCATCTCCCAATCCCCTCCTCCCATGGGAAAAAGAGAAATAAAGCTCTTGGTTTTACATAATTTAGTATTCATTCATATATTCATAGTCAGAACAAATTCCTGCATTTTCTATGTCCAAAAATGTCTCACTCTTCTTCTCTGTCAGGAGGTAGGCAGCTTGCTTCATCTTTTGATCCTTTGAAATCAAGTTGGTTATTGCCTTGATTAGAGTCCTTAAGTCTTTGAAAATTGCTTGTCTTTTACAGTGTTGTTCTTATATAAGTTGTGCTTCAGGAGTCCTTTTAATATGAGAGGGACTAATTTGGTTAAAACAATTATTAGAAACATTTTGGATATATGTAACTATGCCCTTTCATTGTATTTTGTTTTTGTATCTATTATATATGACAGAGATGCTCTAATTACCATCCATTTAAGATTGCACCTCAGATCTTCCTTTCCTTTTTTCCTAATGCCTTGGGTTCTCTAAAAAACTTAACTTTTCATTGCTCCTGTGTACAGAAATATATTTGTCCACAATGTGGACCCTATGTACAGTGACTTCCTTCTACTTTACTATTGTCATTGTTGTGTGTGCTCGAGAAATCCCCTAGCATTCTATTCCATATTTTACATGCCAATGTGGAAAAAAACTTGTAAATTTCATTAAAATCTTCAAGAATGATATTAGGGAAATTATTTTTCATTTATTTTGATGCCCCTTTCCTTCCTGAGAAGATGTATTTTAAGGAGATTTATGTCTCTTTTTCAGTTTTAGACTAACTTTCTTCCAAATCTTTTCACATGCAAGTTAAAATTTAATTTTATGTGCTTGCTTCTAGAGTCACAAAATAAATAACACGTGAAAGATCATGGAAAAGCGAAAGACATTTTTACAAGCTGTATCAAAGGAATTTGTTGAAGACTTTTTGCAATTTGTTCAACTTGATGTAAGTACTGTGTATTCTATATTTTTACTAATTTTCACTACAAATATCATAAATCACTTTTAGTAGAAACATTGACTGTCAATTCTAACAATGATTGAGAACCTGAAGTCCATCTATAATTTATGATCAACTGATTTGCCTGAGCTTGGGATCTCTTAAGTCTATAAAGGAATGTATGAAAAAGCATTTATTAACTAGCTATTATACTAGGTGAGTATATACAAAAGTGAGACAGTAGCTATTTTCAGAGAACTTATGTTTTATTGGAGGTAGTCAACACATATACGGAAGTGGTGGCTAGTGAAGGGATCATAGAATCAGAGATTTAGGACTGGAAAGGAACTTACTGACCATTGAATCCAACATTTTCATTTTATAGATAAGGAAACTAAGGCATGGAAAGATTAATAGTCACACAGCTACCAAATGTCAGGGGCAGATATAAACTCAAATCTTCCTGATTCTTAATCTACTAGACATGATGTCTCTAAGCACTAGGGAGGGTTCAAGGGTAGGGTGCCCTTGGTTTAAATTCAGATTTTAAACTTATTCCTTATCTGTTGAAGTCTTAGAAAAATTTTCTTTGCCCATTTGCTCATAGAACTGTCTATCCTTTTCTACATCCTTCTAGATTTCCCATCTTAGATCTCAAACATATTTTTTTAAACATAGTAGTTTTTAGTAAACTTTAAACAATAAGTTTATAACTGAAAAGCTAAAACATGCATTTATAGTTAAAAATGTTCAAGAGCTCATCAGTTATTATTTCCCATTCTATAGTCTTTATCCATTCACCTCTATAATGCATACTTAGTCTTAATAATGGTTGATCAGGTGTGATGAATGCATCATCCACACTGAAGTTCTGTAAGCTAAAGGTCTAAATTGCCAGTTACAATCTGGATCCTTAGTTAAAACAAACCCAGAGCCTCCTAACCACTGAATTTAGCTGTAATTGCAAACTAAACACAGATGACTGCTAGACCTTTATGCCAATAAACCAGGGTTATGGAAGTAAAATATGAAAATTATCTTCAAACATTTGAAGGGCTTTAAGATGCAAGAAGACTTAGACTTGTTCTGTTTGGGCCCAGAGGGTAGACTAGAAGCAATGAATAGAAGTTTTTAAGAGGCAAATTTTGGCTTGATGTAGGAAAAAACTTTAACAGAGTTCTCCAAAGCTGTAATGGGTTATCTTTGGAAGTATGTAGTTGGTCCCTTCTCATTGTAATATCCTAATCAGAAATTGGTTGAGCACTACTTGTTGGACATGTGACAGTGGGAGTTCTTTTTTGAATATGGTTTGGATGAGTTGGATAATGAGGTCTCTTCCCCATTTAAGGTTCTGTGATTGTATAAAGAAGAGCTTTATGCTAGATGCTAGTTACTTCTGAAGTTTCAGAGAATGGTTTGGGGATTTTGATCCTGAAGTTGTAAGATTACAAATTTAAAGCTTAAAGAGACCTTAAAATTTAATTGGTACAACTTACGCATTTTATAGATGAAGAAAAAGGTTGTGAAAGGGGAAGTAATTTGCTCAGGTCATGCCCATGAGTCAGATAGATGTTAAGGCAAGACTTAGAAAAAAATTTTTTTATCAAAATTTCATTGATATTTTTTGTTTACACATTGCCTAAATTTTTCTTTTTTATCATCTCTCTCCCAGCCAGAAAATCATCCTTTATAATACTTAAAAAAAAAATGAAAACAGGGGGCAGCTGGGTAGCTCAGTGGATTGAGAGCCAGGCCTAGAGACGGGAGGTCCTAGGTTCAAATCCGGCCTCAGACACTTCCCAGCTGTGTGACCCTGGGCAAGTCACTTGACCCCCATTGCCTACCCTTACCACTCTTCCACCTATGAGTCAATACACAGAAGTTAAGGGTTAAAAAAAATAAAAATAAAAACAGGAGATAAAAATAAACAAAACCTGTCAATAAATATATCAAAATATTTGACAGTCCATGTGGTGTTCTGTACTTGTGGATCTTATATTTCAGTCAGATTTTCTATTTAGCTCTGGTTAAAAATCTTTTATTTCATTAAATGTCCATTTTTTCTCACTCAATACTGCTGGATAAGTTATTCTTGGTTATAATCCTAGCTCCTTTGCTTTCTAGGATATCATATTCCAAATCCTTTCTACCTTTAACATAGAAATTGTGGAATCTCATGTGATCCTGACTATAGCTCCATGGTATTTGAATTGTTTCTTTCTAGCTTTTTACAATATTTTCTTCCTGACCTGAAGCTTCTGGAATTTGGCTATCATATTCCTGGGAGTTTTCATTTTGGTATCTCTTTCATCAGGAGCTCAGTGTATTCTTTTAATTTCTATTTTACCTTCAGGTTCTAGGCTATCAGGGTAGTTATCTTTGATAATTTCTTGAAAAATGATAGCTAGACTCTTTTGATCTTGGTTTTTAGGTATTCTAAAAGTTTTTTTAAAAACTCTAACTTCTATTTTAGAATCAATACAAGTACCAGTTCCAAGGCAGAAGAGTTGTAGGGGCTAGGCAATTGGGATTAAGTGATTTGCCCAAGGTCACAGAAATAGGAAGTAGTTGAGGCTAGATTTGAATTTAGGTCCCACCAGCTTAAGCCTGGCATTCTATCCATTTAGCTACCTAGCTGCCCTCATCTAATAATTCTTAAATTATCTTTCTTGAATCAGTTTTCTAGATCAGTTGTTTTTCATATATCCTTCCCTTTTTTTTTTTTTCGTTCTTTTGATCTTGTTTTCAGGGAGTCATTAGCTTCCAGTTTTCCTAATTCTAATTTTTATGGAATTATTTTCCTCAGTGAGCTATTGTACCTTTCCATTTGCCTAATTCTGTTTTTAAGGTTTTATTTTCTTCAATATCTTTTTTGTCCTTTTTTACCAAGCTTTTGACTCTCTTTTCATAATTTTTTTCTTCCATTCTCATTTTTCCCAATTTTCTCACTAAGTTTCTTATTTTATTTTAAAAATCCTCTGGAATTTTTCCAGGAATTTTTGTTGGGCTTATATCCAATTTACATTTTTCTTTGAGGCTCTGCTTCTAGTGACTTTAACATTATTGTTTTTCTCTTGGTTTATGTCTTGATCTTTCCTATCACCATAGTAAGGTGTTATGATCAGGTTCTTTTTTTATTGCTTGCTCATTTTCTAGTCTTTTTTTTAAACTTTTAACTTCATGTTTAAGTTGGACTCTGTCCCTCAGGGCAGAAATAACATTGTCCCAAGCTTCAGCCTTTTGTGCTACTATTTCCAAAGCTAACTCTGGAGGTCTGTAAGTTTTGGGTGTTTCCAAAGTGGTATGATTCAAGGAAATCTGCTTTCCTAAACTGAGTAGTTTGAAAGGGAATTTTTGAGAAAGTGGCTGAGCGCTTTTCCATACTGCCATCTTGGCTTCTCTGAGTCCAAGTAAAAAAATAATTTTATATCTTTATAGTTGATCTTAGAATTGATACTAAGTATTAGTTTAAGGCAGGAGGGTGGTAAGAGCTAGACAAATGGGTTTAAGTATGCAGGGTCACACAACTAGGAAATATCTGAGACCAGGTTTGAACCCAGATCCTCCTGACTTCATGCCTGTGTCTGTATCCACTGAGACGCCTAGCTGTTTCCACTGCTTTTTTTTTTAATACTTATGTCTATTTGTAATTTTTTATTTTATGTCAAATTTTAGACTCTTTCTATTTTCAAAAATTGACAATTAAAGATACATTCTGATATGCCTTTGAAGCAGAAAATTACTCATTTCAAATTCTAGAACATGACACTGTAACAAATAAAAGGTGGTTTAGAGGTGTAAAAAGGGGAAACAGATTATGGTTGGACTGGATATTAATATTTAAAGGTGTGGTCGGCAAAATTGAATTATCCAGTTCTAAAATAAAAGACCCAAGTCAATATGACTCTTATGGTGGTTTATTTGCAATTTGGGAAGAGTGAAGGTAGGGAAAGAGAGAGACAGATAGACAGACAGACTGACTGACTGACTGACTGATTGACTGACTCTGACCTGGTCCGGAGGCCTGAACCAGGCAAGGCTTCAGGGGCCCCAGCAGAGGGGGCACAGAGGTTAATTAAACAAGGCTTCTAGCCATGAGGCCTCCTCTAAGAAGAGAGGCCTCTTTTGAGGCTAAGGCCTCCGGAAATGCCAAGGAAAAGAAATAGGGAGTCAGCCTAACTTATCCATGTGACATTCAAAAGGAAGCAGTCTGAGGTCTCACCCAAGCTCCTTCAGAGCCAGGTTCAAAAGGCAAAAATCTCCCTCACAGGAAGTTACCATATTTAAAAGATAGTTCGTTTTGTCACTTCCTGTGTCCACCCTCCAGTTCTATGTGGACAAATGACAATCTCAACCTTGTTTTTGATTTGTCACTTACTAGCACATGTGGCTCATAGACCTCCCTCTTCCCCACTTAATTCTAAGTTGGGTGGGGTGACATATTTCTGATAGCTGAAGTCTAACGAATGAATGAATAAGGGTGAGCTAATTCCATTTACACAGAGCCTTAGCACCAGATTTTTAAGCATTTATTAATAAAAAGAGAGAAAAAGTGATAAAGAGAAGAGGTTATTTCAGGCTGACTAGAACTGTTACTTCATTTTGCTCACTAAAATCTGGTAGGCTGAGGAATATGAACATTTTAGTGATTTTTCTTAAACAACTCCATATTGTTTTCCAGAAAGGTCAGACCAGTTCACTGCTTTTATATTAGTGCATTTGTCTTCCCATAGCCCCTCCCATTTTGAATTTGTCCATCGTTGCTACTTTGAGGTGAGGAGAAACCTCAAGTTTATTTTAATTTGCATTTTTCTCATTGTTAGTGATTTGGAGCATTCTTTTATAATGCTTGATGATAGTTTGAAGTTTTACTTAAAAGTATTTAACTCACTCACCACTTAACTATTGGAGAAGGTTTATCTTTTTTGACAGACTTTTAAGAAATTGTAAAATAGAAAAAATGTTCATTTTTTTGATTCTTTCTGGGCTAATTCAGTCTTCGAGACTTTTTAATATACATATTAATTTTAAAATAAATACTACACATTGGTGTTTTAGTAATATTTGAAAACTTATCTGACAATAATAATATTAACTCATTTTAAATGCTTTAAGCTTTGCAAAGACTTATTCAGTTATCTTGTTTGATAATAACTTTTTGAGGTAGATGCTATTATTGTTCCAGGTTTATAAATAATAAAGTGAGCCTCAGGGAGCTTGACTTGTCCAGGGTCACATAAATAGTTCCAGAGTTGGGATTCAAATTCATATCATCCTGACTCCAGTCTATTTGTCATCAACTATGACACATAGACTCTTTCCAAAGTTTATATATGTTATACAGTTTCTGTAAAATGCTGATATTCACTTAATCAGCTTTGCTTTCTGTTTGTTTTTTGATTGGAATTTTGATTTCACTGGCACCCAAAGAAGCTTCCTTTACTAATGCATATTGACACTCTTCAACTTATGACTTTCAAGGATCCTTGGACACTGGCTAGTTTATTGACTCTTCCCCAAAACCCTCAGCAAGTAATGGGAATGATTTCATGAGTCTTAGGCCAGCTCTCTGTATGATGAATTACATAGTTAAAATTTATGAAGTAGAAGTGGGAGGGAATAAGTATTTTATATAAGTTATTAAAAGTAGGACAAAAATGTTTTTTGAGTCTTACTTATTGGGATTATTCTCTTAGAGTACACTAGTATAAATTTTTGTTAACAAAATTTTAACCTTACTGCTACTTACTTATCTTTTGACTTTTCCCACACAGAGAATATTTTTTGAAAGCTATAGCCAAGAGTATATTGTTTATTTTGGTTACAGGTATTAAAGGTTATCAAAACTTGCAATCATTGTTCTTTGAAAAAAATTATAGAAAGTAAGAGTGCTGTTTTCTTTTTTAAAAAATATGTAATTCTGATAACTTTACAGAGAGATGTCTTTGACCCTTTCAACTTGAATGAATTATTAGAGGAATTACCAAGGAAACAGAAAGAAGAATTATGGGAAAGGCTAAAGAATTTATTAACAGATGTGCTGCTAGAGACCCCAGTGGATCAGTGGCAGAGGCATGAAATGGAGTGTGAAGATCATATGGAAATAGAAAATGGCCCAGACATGGTAGTATTTACTTTTAAAAAATTTAATGTCTTCTATTAACTGAACTAAAATACTTGGAAAATATATAGGACTAAAAATCTGAGATCCTACAGATTGAATATATATTCCTTATGATATGCTAGAATTAGTTGTCTTTTAAAAAAATTATTATCATGCAAAACACACTTCCATATTGGTCATTGTTATACGAGCACCCTCATACAAAACCAAAAGCCCAAAATAAAACTGTAAATACACATAATATGAAAGCTATTGTACTTTGATCCACATTTATCCTACTCAGTAGTTCTTTCTCTGGGGGGTGGACAGCATTCCCCATCATAAGTCTTTCAGTATTGTCCCAGATCATTGCATTGCTGAGAGTAGCCAAGTAAATCATCATACAATATTGCTGTTACCATGTACAATGTTCTTTCAGTTCTCCTTATTTCAATCTGCATCAGTTCATGCAGGTCTTTCTAGCTTTTTAAAAATCATCTTGCTTAATATTTTTATAGCATAATATTATTCTATCACCAACATGTACCTCAATGAATAAATTGTCTTTAAATTAACTTGTATTTCAGATTTATTTCAACATTAATAAATTCTTAACTTACTAAAATAATTATTTTATAAAATAATTTTAATAAAATTTATAAATTATAAAAGTATAACATAATTTTTATAAAATTTATAAAATCAATTAAGATGTATATTAAAATAATTGAAATGATTTTGTTTTGTTTTAATTTTAATATTAAATATTAGTTTAATATTTAAAAATAAAGTAATGTTTTAACTCCTTCAAAAGTTGAAGATAATTTTGTGATTTTAATCCTGCTGTTTTTCAATTTACAGAAACAAACCTTTAAAGTCATTTATGCAGTTACATATGTGATTACTATTTCTTTATCTATAATAAATCAAGATGAAAACTACAATGCTCTTCTAGAGTGTGCAATCATATTAAATAGTAAGTTGATTTTTTTTATAATGTGACATTTTTTAAAGGATAGAATCTCCTTTACCATGCCTTCAAAGAAAAGATTTATACCACATTTCCCTATAGGTTATACTGTTCCAAATTTATTATGTTTGAATTAATGAAGTTCAGCTACATATAAAATCTTGTTTATTTATTTATTTAGGTATTATATATGCCCTGCCTGAATCTGAAAGTAATCTGCAGAATTCCATACATCAGCTATGTATGATTTGGTGGGAGAAAGGCCTAGAAGCCAAAGAAGATATGGGAAAAACTGCTTTTATGATACTATTAAAAAAGAGTCTTAATACTAAAACAGTACGTTGAAATTGATTATATTCTTTTAACATTCTTTGTCACTTTATTGTTTTTGAGTACCAGATAAGCTATTAGCCTTCTTATATTTTAATCTTTGAAATCTTTTGTTGCTTTTGTACTAATAAAGTTATGTTAATTAGTCCAGTTGTCCCAAAATACTAATTCCAGGGGTTCTTAGCCTTTTTTTCCAATGTGGAAGTCTTTGGCAATCTAGTAAAGCCTCTGAATTCCTTCTTAGTATAATGTTTTCAAATGCAGCTGATAAAATACATTGGTTAAAAGAAAACAAATAATATTGAAATGCAGTTATCAAAAGAAAAAAAATGCAAGAATCCCTGGACTCCAGGTTATGAATGCTTACTTTATTACAACTTTCTTACTACTGTTTTTCTTTTTCCCACCAGTGTTTTTTTTTTTTTTTTTATAATACGGTTCACCTTCGGTAGTCTTATGGGGAAAAAACTTGGGGTTAAATTAAATATTTATCTGGGTTCAGAAGGGTGAGACAGGAATGGATAATAGGTGGGGACTTAAGCTGGGAAATTGGGTTTGGCAGTTTGGGAAATAGCAGTTAACAGGAGTGACTGTTGGGCCTTAACTGCCACACAGGCCTACCTAGCCAGGGAGTCAGAGAAACTGCAAGTAAATGATATTGACAAGAGGGCTTATAAACAGGTTTAATTAAAGAAAACTATAGCCTAAAGAAGGGAAAAGGGGGTTCTATTCTACCAGTCTATGGGCAAGCCTCAGGGGCAGTGAATGGACTTATCTACACTAAGCTAGAAACTATAGCAGGGCAGGGCACAGTGGAGATCAGGAAGGAAAGTGGGATATCCTCACTGCAATGTCTTGTCAAACTCCAGCCATGTTGTAGCTCTTCCAGGACCACAGTCAATACTCCTTCAGGAGGGTAGATCTGGGAGTTAAACCAGCCCAAGTTAACCAGCAACTCAGGTTGGGTTTAATATTCTCAACTAAAAATCTCCCACAAGCAGATGACTGTCTTCCTTCTGGATCCCAGGAAATCAGGGTACAAACTTCTCTTCCTCTGAGGTCTCCCAGGATCAGTTATAACTTGTTCCCAACCACCATGGAGTCCCTCTCAGAGAGAGAAGCAACACTTCCATTCCATTTAGAATCCTTCAGCCCTGCCTGCTAAGCCTCCTAAATAATAATTTATTAATCTACCTTAACAACAGTTGCCATCTTTGTTTTTTAATCTTGAACCTTTCTCTTTTTCCCTTGAATAACCCTTAAGCTTTGTCTTAGCATTATTTGTTTTCTAAGATATCTTTGACCTTTCAACAGCTTTACCCTTCATTGTTTTCGTAAAATTATTCTCAAACTACAACTCAGATACTTTCTAGTTTCTTAGCGGCTTTATATCTACTACTTTTTGATCAGAACATCACAGTTCTTTGATGATTTTAGTTATGATATTAAGTTATCATATAGAACATTCTTATACTGAAGTTTGATTGGGCTCTTTATTATATAAATTTTATATAATGAATAGAACATTTGTTATGATAGAACAAATGTTCTACTGTTGAAATTAAAGTATGACTAGACTCATTTATATTAATAAATACATTAAAACATTTTACATAATTTGAAATATATTATGTACAATGAATTCAGCATGTTACTTGCAAAGGTGGCCTATTAATCTGTTGTTATTATTCAAACTTCCTTTTCCTTTGTGCATTTAAAAAAATTCTTTAATGACCATTTTTTATTAGAATTAATATGATTGCTAGCTCCTTTTATTCCTTTCACCCTCCCCATATGATTGCTAGCTCCTTTTACTCCTTTTACCCCTCAATAAAAAAAAAGTAAAATATGGTATTTGTGACAAGTTAGCATAATCAGGTAACACAATCTATACATTATTATACTCCAAAGTATAAGTCTCATTCTGCCCTTTGAGTTTCTGATCTCTGTCACATAGGGGCAAGTCAGGCATTGGGTATCTATTAAGTGCTTGCTATATATCTGGAACATGGTATGAGATACAAATATAAGTAAATAGAAAAACAGGATCATGTTTCATCATTAGTCCTCTAGAGTTGTGATTGGTCATTGCATTTATTAGAGATCTTAGACTTAAAAAAAAAATAAACCCTTCTAACTTAGAATCAATAATAAGAATTGGTTCCAAGGTAGAAGAGCAGTAAGGGCTAGATTATTGGGGTTAAGTGACTTGCCCAGGGTGTAATACAAGATGGCTAACAGAAACTTTTTGCTTCTGTAATTTCTAACGGTCACAAAAAGTCAGTTAAACATCTTAGAATGTTCAGATAGTCAGTTAGAATTTTAGGCTATAAATAGAGGTGAAGTTCCAACTGACGGGGCTTTTGCCTTCTGGCTTTCGCTGTGGCTGGAGACTTTTGCTTTGACTTTTCGGCTTTGGCCTAATTGCTTTGGCCTTGGCCTGTGCTTATTTTGTTTTGGGGAAATTTGGACTTATCTCATTTCTCTGGACCTCTCCCTGATCTTCTGTCTCCATCCCTCCCCTTCCCTGATTTTCCTTTTGGATTCTGGTTGGAAGGGAGGGCTTGATGATTGAACATTGTGGGTTTTAGTTTATAATCAGGAATATCGTCAGGAACCTTATAAATGTTATCAGTTGATTGGTATGATGGTTCCTCACTACATGGTGCTAAGGGTCATGCAACTAGGAAGTATCTGAGGCCCAATTTGAATCTAGGATTTCCTGTCTCCGATCCTGACTCTATCCATTGAGCCACCTAGTTACCCTAGAATTCTCAAGATTTTAAGTTTTCCTTAGTGTTGCTATCTTATTATCTAGGTTCTATAACTTTTCTCTGCATAAATTTATGTCTTGCCATTTTTCATTGCTTATAATAATAATACTTATATTTATAATAATAGGTTTATTATTATTTGCTTTTAAATCTGCCTCTTTTGTCTGATGTTTCTCTCAAATATGTCTAAAAGTGCTGTGGAAATTAATTTTACTAATTTTGTTTTACAAGGGTGCAGACATTTGTCGACTTTGGAACATTCATCCGGCCTTACTCTGCTTTGATTATGATTTGGAGGAAAGTGATGAAATTAAGAATATGTTACTTCAGTGCTTTATGAATATTAATGGTATCAAGACAGAAAAGGTAAATAGGGTTTTCATTTTTAGTCCATTTGCTTTAGGCTTCTATGTTGTTTCTCTATAGGAGCTTGTGTATTAATCATTTCTCTTCCTTTCCTACTCAAAGATAATTTTGCTTGACAGAGAAAAAAAAGAATAATAAAATCTATAGATACAGTGGTAATGAACAGAGCCCTACATTTTTTATCATAGGTTTGGGCTCATATCTTATCTCTGATTCTACCTATGTGACCTTGGACAAGTCATTTAAAAGCTCTGCACTTCCCTCATACTTATGAAATAAGGGAGCTGGACTAGATGATTATTAAGAGATGAAAAGAGCTATCTCAGAACATAGAGCTCTGAGCCTAGATTCAAAAAGAACAGAGGTCAGAACTAACTTCAAACAATAGCTATGTGGTCCTAGGCAAGTCACTTAACTCCTCCCTGTTACCTTAACTGTGAAGTGGAGATTATAATAGCACATAACCTCCCAAGGTTTTTTGAAGAGCAAATAAAATACTATTTGTAAAGTACTAGGCCCAGTGTCAGACACTGTAGGTACTTAATGTTTGTTTCCTTCTTTCTTCTAAGGCAGGGGTTGGCAATGTATGGCTCTTTCTGCAGGAGCCATAAAGTCAATTTTTTTTCAGGTGCTATTACAGGAGCGCACACTGTGAGCACTGTACGGCTCTCATGAAATTACATTTAAAAAAATGTGGCGTTTATGGCTCTCACGGCCAAAAAGGTTGCCGGCCCCTGCTCTAAAGTCTCTCTCAGCACTAAATCTCTAATCCTAATTATGGAGATAAGAATTGCACATAAAAGAACTAAATAGTACTTATATGGGTCCTAAGTTTTGAAGAAACAAGTTGTACTGGACTTTAAAAATATATAATTTAGATTGACAGAAAGTAGAAAGGACTAAATTATACAAGCGAGAACATATAGGCAGTAATTGTTAATGTGAAGAAAGGGAAAAACAAAGATTACAGTAGATTAAATTGAATAGGAAAGGTAGATTATATTCTGGAGAACAATGACTAACAAACTGAAAATTTTGTTCCTTAGTTAGATAGACTTAAATGGAGAAATTATTTAGCACTGCCTCTACTTATAGTAGGTGAAACATTTTTTTAGTGCTTTTGTACTTTAGTTTGGTACAGATCTTCATGACTATGTTTGGGGTTTTCTTAGCAAACATAATGGAGTGTTTGACAGTTCCTTTTCCAGCTTATTTTACAGATGAGGAAACTGAGATAAACAAGGTTAAGGGACTTGCCCAGGCCATACAGTTGGTTAATATCCGAGACCAGATTTGGACTCAGGAAGATGAGTTTTCCTGACTTCAGACCTGGCACTCTTATCTACTGTGCCACCTACCTCCCCCACGTTGGTGTTTATAAAAGTGATATTTTGAAGGATTACAGACATAATTACACATAGTAATAGAAGGATTACACATAGTAGGTTAAAGAATACCCATAGGACATGGTTGGAAGAGGAGGAGATATCAAAGGAAATAAAGATAATATTTAAGACCTTTCCAAGTTCTGAGTCTAGAGCCAAGAGAAAGAAGCTAGGTTTTGTTGTTTTTTTTTTTTTTAATGATTCGAAATGATATAGCAGCCTTTTTGACGCCAAATTGTCTTGCATTCATTTCTTCCTGGAATTCACATATTCAGTAAATCTACAAAAATGAGAGCAAAGTGCTACTTACTTGAAACGATTAGACTAATGATTATTTGTTATGAATCATATGCAAAAGTCTCTGCCACAAGAATTCTTAATTTGACAACCAATATTTAGCACTTACTAGATGCCAAGGACTCTTATAAGATAAGTAAAAGCCTTGGACCTTGAGGACCTTGGCAGTACTATTTACATGTACAATGTAAATAAGGTTTTGCAAGTAGCTATGGTGGGCCAAGAGTTGCCAGATTTTAGAACTTTCCAGAGTTGGCATGCACTGGCATGAGACTGGGAGACAGTTGGAAAAGCCCTATAAAAGGGGGTCTGACTAATCCAATTGGACTCAGTTCTGAGTTGAAAGGTGGGATATTTGGGTAGGCTTTCTACTTCTTCTCATAACTAGTTTTAGAGGCCAGGGATTAGCTGTCACCTTGCAGGGACAGTTACATTAACTTATCAACTTTTGCCAACAATCAATGATTAACATTCAACATTCAACTATCATCAAACAAGTTTGTCTTAATTGCAACCAGAAGACCATCACTGAACTTATCATCTAAACTGAACCAGTCAAACTGAGCCAACCATCAAACAGACAACTATTCTGAACCAGACCGGAAGGCCGGCTGGCAACCTGCCAGCATTCTATAAGTGGCTAAATACCAGCTGAACTTTAGTTAAAGCTAGTTAGGTCTGAAACTCCTGGACCCTTTATCCTGATCTCTTGTTCCTTTCAGTTTTATTTATCTTTCAACCATCCTTATTATACTCCTAACCACTTTAATCAAAGAAGATCCATCTACTGACCTGTTCGTCTGAGGAAAGATTCTATAGTGAAGAGACAGTTTGCAGACTGACTCAGCTGAATGCTGGACTACTGAGCATCATCAGCTACTGTCTCTTAACTGGAAGCCAGTTACATCTTATATAAATCACAGTCAGAATAAGCCAGTATTATCAATTCAAGAAACTATTTTATCATCTTAGCAAGATACTTAGGGTTTCCTGTTAACTGCTCAGAAGGATCTAGCTACTTCCTTAACAACTCTGTAATAAGTGACTGAGGCAGCTGTCTGGGTGCTGAATTCCATATTCCTGCAGCTTTATACTGACTTGTCTCTCAGCACTTGGCAGCTTGAGCCCCATTAACATCTGAGGGCTCATTGACTCATCCCTCTTATTACAACAATTATCATGACTTGGAATAAGTAATTTAAAAAGCCTAAACTATATATGGGGGCAGCTGGGTGGCTCAGTGGATTGAGAGCCAGGCCTAGAGACTGGAGGTCCTAGGTTCAAGTCTGGCCTCGGACACTTCCAGCTGTGTGACCTTGGGCAAGTCACTTGACCCCTATTGCCCACCCTTACCACTCCTGGGCCAAGGACTAACCCTAGCCCTGATGAAAAAGGAGGAGGGTTGGGCGTGGGGCTAGCAACCCCACCCTGTAAAAACTACATCTGCTAAAGAAACTGCAACCTAAAGTAGGGGCAGCTGGGCTAGCTCAGTGGATTGAGAGCCAGGCCTAGAGATGAAAAGGTCCTAGGTTCAAACCCGGGCTCAGACACTTTCCAGCTGGGTGACACTGAGCGACTATGTGACCCATTGCCTACTGGTTGTGGCCCTATGCTCCTAGAATGGAGTCCCAGGATAAAAAAAACAAAAAAAACCAAACCTATATGTGGGAACTGGCTATTTTGATATTCTTTTTCTTTTTAGAATTTTTAAAGAAAATTCTCAAAATCTTTTTATTGGGTTTATGGTTTCTTTTTCACATTCTTTCCTTTGACCTTTATAACTTTTATTTTAGTACCCAAAAAGGAATAATTCTGCATAAAAAGCATATTTAATGTGAATTCATGTTACATGTGAATACTCAGGTGTCCATTATATACAGCTGGTTTTTTAAAAATTATATAATAAATTCAATTAATTAATTGGTAAATATGAAAGTATCTACTATGTGCCAAGTACTGTGCTTAGTGCTGGGAATTCAAAAAGAAGCATAAGGCAGTTTCTGCCCTCAAACAGTTTAAAATCTAATGGGGTAAATAACATACAAATGAATCTATACAAAGCAAACTATATATAGCATAAATTGGAAATAATTAACAGAGAAAAAGTACTAGAATTAAGAGGTTTTAAGAAAGGCTTCCTTTAAAATAAGAGATTTTGGTTGTTATTTGAAGCCGATGACGTCAGTAGACAGAGTTGAGGAGGTAGAACATTCTAGGTATGGGGAGACAATCTGAAAACATGTCCAGAGCTGAGTAAGATGGAGTGTCCTGTTCCTGGAACAGCTAGAAGGCTAAAGTCACTTAATTGAGTAGAAGGTGAGAGCAAATAAGGGATAAAAAGTTGAAAAAGTAGGAGGGGTCTAGTTTATGGAAGGCTTTGAATGCCATATGGAACATTTTATATTTGAACCATAAGTGGTAGGGAGCCTCTTGAATTTCTTGAATAAGGAGAATACCCTGGTTGGATTTGTGCTTTAGGAAAATCACATTGGTGGTGGATAGGACTGGGGAGAAGTGATAAAAGCCTTCACTAGAATGGCGGCAGGGACAAAGGAGAGAAGATGTTGAAAAAGTAAAATCGATAGTCTTCAGCAATAACTTAGTTGTGATGTGGTGAGATAGTGAGGTGTCATTTCAACATGCTACTTTCAAAGCTGTCCTGCTTGATTATTTTCTTCTATACTTTTTTCTCTTCTGTATATTTTTCAAACTTAGATTTTATTTTATTTTATTATTTTTTTTAACCCTTGTACTTCGGTGTATTGTCTCATAGGTGGAAGATTGGTAAGGGTGGGCAATGGGGGTCAAGTGACTTGCCTAGGGTCACACAGCTGGGAAGTGGCTGAGGCCAGGTTTGAACCTAGGACCTCCCGTCTCTAGGCCCGACTCTCACTCCATTGAGCTACCCAGCTGCCCCATAGATTTTATTTTTTAATGAACAAACATTGATTTTTGTCCCCACACCCTCCTATTATACCATTGAGCATAAAAAACAAAACAAAACAAAAACTTCTGTCCCTTTAACAGTTGTTATTTTCCTTTTTTGTCAACTTTACTATTCCAACAGGTATAAGATTAGAACTTCATTTTTAATTGACTTTTCTTTTTTTTAAACATTTATTAATATTTATTTTTTAGAAACATTAACATGGTTACATAATTCATGCTCTTACTTTCCCCTTCACCCCTCCCCCCTGCTCCCCGAATCCCCCAATGACTGATGTGTATTTCCACTGGCTGACTTTTCTTTTAATATTAGGGATTTGGAACACATGCTCTCTACTGTTAGTGATATGGTTGGACCACTTACTCTTGGTGATCTGCAGTACTTTCTTAATGTTATTAGTGATTTGGAGCACTTTCTCATTTAGCTCTTTGTAAAACTATTTGCTCATATCCTTTTAGCATTTGTTTTTTGAGGCTGGTTCTTGTCACATATTTTAGGCAGCACTTAATATGTATTGGATATCATACCTGTATCAGAGAAACTTGCTGCTAAGATTTTTTTCCTACAAAATTTTTTAGGGATCTTTGATCCTGGCTCTTCTGATTATTTTAGATCATTTTAGGTTTTACTATTCAGTGGAAGAATAAGAATAAAATTGTGACTAAAATTAAAAGGCAACATAGTGTAATGGATACAGGATACTAGATATAGAGTAGTAAATGTTGATCATGGGCAAGACTTTTAAGTATTAAGTCTAAATTTCCTCATCTATAAAATGGAAATAATAATAGCTGTAGTACCTGCCTCACATAGTTGTGAGGCTGAAATGAGATAATGTATGCAAAAGTTTTTTTATACCTTACCTATCATATTATGTGAATTCCACATCTAATTAATAATATAGTTATAAGTCTTTGAAATGTTTTGTATTGAGATGTAGTAAGGATTTTATCGGTGGAATTTGAATCTTTAAGTCTTCATATTGTGAGCTCTGACTTCAGTTACTAGGGAAAGGGAGTTGAATAGTAATTGCAAAATTTTTGCTAGTTTTAAAATTTTTATTAATCATTAATTATTATTAATTAATTATTATTAATAATATGATAACACATCATTGTATTATTATGTGTAATTAATAATAATAATTGCTTAAAAATTGCAAAATTTACTTGACAACCAAGTAAAGATGTTAAGATTCTACATTTTCCTCTATCCCTCATCTATTCCTTTCCTCTCTTCCCTGTGGGATGCTGATACATGTCAGGGAAACACAAGGGTTTTATAAATGTGATCTGTTGGAAATATTATATTATATTTTTTAAACCTCAGTCAATTTTTAAAATAACTATTGTTTAAGATTACCCCAAATTTTTCTTTTGTATCATTGAAATTGTTTTATCCAGTTATTTTTTTGGTCATATCTTGCTTTTCCTTTACAGGGAAGACGATTTCTCAGCTTTCTATTCAGCTGGAATATAAACTTCATTAGAGTGATCCATGAGACCATTAAAGATCAATTGCATTTTTTACAAAAGTATGTATTACAGATAGCTGTTATTCAGTTTTTGCTATAACTTTTTAAAGATACAAACTGAACTAACTTTTAAAATAGCCTTGAAAATTAGCGCCTACAATTTTTACTATGGTCATTAGACATTAGTGCCTAATTTTTCATTATTAATCATTAGCATGAATCTTTATTGTTTTTTGTTTTTTAATTTTTTTGTTGTTGTTGTTTTTAAACCCTTAACTTCTGTGTATTGACTTATATGTGGAAGAGTGGTAAGGGTAGGCAATGGGGGTCAAGTGACTTGCCCAGGGTCACACAGCTGGGAAGTGTCTGAGGCCGGATTTGAACCTAGGACCTCCCGTCTCTAGGCCTGGCTCTCAATTCACTGAGCTACCCAACTGCCCCCTAGCATGATTCTTTAAATTGGTTGGTAGAGGAAAATTCCATAGGTTGTATTTTAGAAAGAAACCTGACTGAAACAGTTTTTTTATCTATATGACAATTATAAACATCTTTTGCTTAGAGAGAAGGGTCCAAAAATGGACTTTGAAAATCTTTGAATTAATTGTGTGATGTGGGTGAAAGGAGGATGAGGATGGATGGGAGGAAGGGAAAAGGAAGGTAGGGAAGCTGGAGGAAGGGAAGGAAGGTAGCTGGGGTAGCTGGTCCCCAGCCCCGGTGGGGAAATTGACCCCAGCCCTTCGGAGCTCAACAAAAACCAAGCTAGATGATAGGGATATTAATAAACTGGGTTTATTTAGGTTAGGAAAGGGAAAATGTCAGGAGAAGCTAGGAGGTAGATCAAGGTTCTCCAGGGGAAAAGAGCTCTCCTCTGGTAGGGGGGTCTCTGAAAAAGGCATCAAAACTCTCACTCTCTCTCTCTCTCATATACTTTCTCAAGACACCTCCCACAAAGGAAGTGGGATGTGTCTGAGGAAGTTGTGGTAGGGAGCCCTGGGAGATGTATTCTCTCAGGGTCCTCAGAGCCATTTTCAAACTGTACATTGTCGTTAATCTCTTTGTGGGTGATAGACCTCTTTGACAGTCCAGGGAACCCTATGGATCCCTTCTCAGAACAATATTTTTCAACAATTGAAGGAAATGGATAGATAATTTTTTTCCCCATTGAAGTTCATAGACTCCCTAGTATCTATCCTAGGATGGAAGATGTGATCAATTAAGAACCCCTGCTTTAACAGAAACCATTTGAAATTACAACTGATAATATTCTCAAGCAGATGACAAAATTCTTTAGTAAAATTTTACCTTTTAAAAAAAATCTTTAGTACCTTAAAAATTATATTAGATAAATGTCATTCAAGAAACCTTGTTCACTCAAGTCCCTTATCTTAAGATAGGACAGAGCTCTTTTCTAAAATTTCACCCATTTTTTTTTTTCAAAGGAAGGGAGAAAGTAAACATTAAGTGCTTTACATTTGAAAAAAAATTGAGGTGGAAAGAGATTAAGCAATTTGCCTAGTGGCACAAAATTAACTAAGTGTTGGTGGTGGGATCAAATTAAAGTCTCTCTGACTCTGCCCAGTGCTCTATTCACTGTGCCATCTAGCTAAGGCAGATGAGGCTCTTAATCTTTGTCTGCTTCAATTCCTTTAACTGCAAAGTAGGGATAATAAATAGCACCTACAAAATTGTTTTGAAAATAGATATGAAATATCATAGATTCATGAAGTGCTTATCAGAGTGCCTGGTACATAGTAGGTGCTATGCAAATGTTAGCTGTTTTTATTATTTTTTTTAGATTTAAATATTTTATTTTTTTTAGAAAAATTTTCCATGGTTACATGATTCTTGTTTTTACTTTCTTCTTCACCCCCACTTCAGCCTGCCAATATCCAAGGCACATTTCCACTGGTTTTAACATATGTGATCAATCAAGACTTATTTATATATTATTGATAGTTGCTTTGGTGTGGTTGTTTCAAGTCTACATCCCCAATCATGTCCACATCAACCCATGTGTTCAAGTGGTTGTTTTTCTTCTGTGTTTCCACTCCTGTAGTTCTTCCTCTGAATGTGGGTAGCGTTCTTTTCCATAAATCCCTCAGAATTGTCCTGGTCATTGCATTGTTGCCAGTACAGAAGTCCATTACATTCGATTTTACCACAGTGTACAATGTTCTTCTGGCTCTGCTCCTTTCGCTCTGCATAAATTCCTGGAGGTCTTTCCAGTTCACATGGAATTCCTCCAGTTTATTATTCCTTTGAGCACAATAGTATTCCATCACCAGCATATACGTTAGCTCTTATTATTGTTATTAGCTGCCTCAAAAATTTAGCTAAGCTAAAATTTAGCTAAATGTAGCAAGAGGAAAAAGTGATTTATTTTGGGCATTATGTTGGTTCAGAATTGATAGTTAAAGAGTTTCTGATCCTGGTAGGGTTGAGAATTTAAAATTAAAATGTTGTCTTAATTTATAATAACTTACCTCAAGAAGAAAGGGTTAAGATAGCATTATTTCTGTAGTGTAAGCCTCATCTATAGTTGAAACATTTTGTCAGTTAAATCTGAGATTTGATTATACTTTATTTATTAAAATGATGCCCTTTTAAATATAAAACATTTAGCTATTACAAGAGCCTTTTGTATGTAAATATTCAATAAATGTTATTCACTTAATAATTAAAAGAATTAGTAGAATGAATAATCCAAAGTTTGTATCCCAGAAACTTTTTTGGAGTATACTTTTCTACTTGAATTTCAATCTATTGTCCTGTGATTTTTCAAGATTTCTTAGAAAATAATGCAAGTATAGTGATGATGTGATCTAGAAAGAATGGAAAAACAACTTGTCAATGCTATTTCGCTTCTCAGGACTTTTTTGCAACTTAACATTTAATATTACTGTTTAATTTAATCGATAAAATAATACCCTTAAGCCTAATAGCCCTCAAGTTGGGAGCAGTAATTAAAAATATATGTTGTACCTTGGCATTGACTCAATTTTATGATTTTTTTTCAAATTTGTACAGATCTCTGATGGTTCATATTGCTGAAATTTATTTCAGAGCTTGGAAGAAGGCTTCTGGAAAAATGTTGGAGGTATTTAATTTAATTTCACTATAAGTCTGTACTAGACATACCCATGTTTAATACATCAGTAAGAAGGGGCAATTTGAACTTTTGAATTCTCTCCCACTTCCCTTCCCTCCTTTCTCCTTACTCCTTAAAAAAAATTTAAGGAAAAAAAAGGAAGAAAAGATTCATTAGCTATAAGAATTTTAGAGAACAGAGTATAATGTTTCCCCTCTTAATTTAACTGCTTGAATATATCCCCTCAAATTCTTTATTTCCTAAAAGTCAGATATCTGTACTACCAGATGGCTGGTACTTTTACTCATTTTAGTAACATGAGACTTGTGATTTATCTTTTTAGGTGTAACTATTTTGAGAATTCTGAGAACCCTTAAAAAATCCTCTTTGAATTTCCATTAAAACACTTAAGACTTTGTTTTTAAATTAATGACTCCCATACATTAGAAATAGATTCTTGGCTACTTTCACCTGAGCAAAAGAAAAAAACTTCCTAGATGGGATCATTTTAGGCCTTTTCCAAGTCAAAATGGTATCTCTGGTGCCCTTTGATACCATGACTTTTTTTCCAAACCTTTGGGGAAGAATGGTGTAATGAATTAAAAATGCTATTTCATCCTTTCAGCACAGTGAATGGAGCAACTGACATGGCATCAGGAAGATCTGAGTTCCAGTGTGGCCTCAGACATTTACTACCACGTCACTTAAATTATGTTTGCCTCAATTTCCTCAGTTGTAAAATGAGGATAATAATAGCATGTACTTCTCAAAAGTTGTGATGATTCAATGAAATATTTGTAAAATGCTTTGTGTAGTGTTGATTCACATGCTGTCTAATGCTTATTCCCTTCCCTTTTTCCTTTCATGATCCTTTGATATTTTAGACTTTTAACTCTCTTCCTAGTTCTAATTTTATTTTACATAATGGCTCTTTTTTGTTTAGATGACATTAAAAAACAGTAGGTTTATTTATAAGTTAGTACTGAATTCTTTTTTGCATAATTTTTGGACCAGGTGTTAAAAAATAACTAACCAGTACAACTTAGTTTTACAAATCTTTTTCCCACAGAGGGATTCAAAATTACACCAAATTTTGTTGTTTTATCAAACATTTCTATACTTGCTTTCTCTTTTTCCCCCCCTTTGATCCTTTGTTTCTTGCTTCAATATTACAGAGTTTTTCCTATAGGTCAGGAAAAACTTCACTTAGCAAGTATCACCTTGTACTGTGCTATAGAAATATAATTTTTATTGTTTTCTATTTTTGAAGTATCAAAAGAAATTGTTTTGGTTTTTTTTGTGGCTTCCCAATAATTATTTTATAATCTAGTAGCATGTTTCTTCCAAGACATGGTGATGTGAAACTTTTAACATTTTAATCAATAGCAGTATCTTCTTAGATGCACTCTAAAAAAGCCTGTAAGAGGAAATAGTTTGTTTTCCTCCCCTGAGACTTAAAAAGAAAAGAAAAGAAAAGCCACTCAGTAGTTTATTCACGTATATCTGTAGCTGTTATTAACCTGCAGTTTTTCTTTCTCATATCCAAGTTCTTATTAATGTATTTTTATTTCAGGAAAATATTTTAAAAGGTATTTTTAAAAGTTGATTAGTTGCAAGGTTAAGTTCTAGGAACTTAGTAAGTGGTTTGCCTTAGTTGCACTATTGGGACAGAGACTTTGAATTGTTTAAAGTGGGTAGGGCCCCTCTTGGAGGTCTAGTTAGCTTTGCTGACTACAAGAAACTCAAAGCAATTTGGTTATTGCCAGACTTTTGTTCTATTTTGTAACAGATTTGAGCTTTTCTTTCAGTCAGGGATTTGTATATTCTCCTTAGAGTAGATTGCTTCTGGATTACTGACCTTCCCTTTTCTAAGGATGTATAAGGTTAGGGCTGAGAGAGGAGTAGCCAATGTCTCAAGTTTGTTTCACTAACTATATCTATTGCTGTAAGTCTGGTATGAATTCAAATTAGCCTTTGTAAATATGAAGCTTGGCAATTGCTTCTGCCATTTGCTACAAAGTTGAATTTTCTTCAGAAAATAAAAATTATAGTTGAATATTACCTCTGCTCTAAAGGAATTAGGAATGCATAGCGATTTAAAAGTTATACTTCTACGAACTTTCAAAAACTGTAATTTTAAACATAATCTCTTTTTTAATCAAATATAAGGTAAAAATTTTGGATTTGATATGATACTTAGAATTATTTCACTTCTGATATTTTCTATTGTTTAGCATAATTGTTTTTGCCTTATTTTTTATTTCAGGTAATTGAAGAGGGTTGTATTCAAGATTTCATACATCATGGGATTCATCTTCCAAGGAATTCTCCAGTGCATTCCAAAGTACGAGAGGTAAAAGAACCTATCATAATAATGTGATTCATTTTACAAATTACATTTTATTTTATTACTTTTTTAAACCCTTACCTTCCATCTTGGAATCAATACTGTGTATTGGTTCCAAGGTAGAAGTGTGGTAAGGGCTAGGAGGCAGTGGGAGTTAAGTGACTTGCCCAGGGTCACACAGCTGGGAAGTGTCTGAGACCAGATTTGAACCCAGTACCTGCCATCTCTCAATCCACTGAGCTGCCCCCACAAATTACATTTTGAAGAACATTTAGGTTTTAGTTCCTTTTGAATGATTTTGATTACATTCAAGTTTAATTAACTTTCTGTGATTTTAAAAATAAAAAAACAACTCTTAATGTTACTGTTATTCCTTGACAGACAAATTAAGGGGAGCTCTTTTTTTTTAGTTTTCAGTTTCATTAATGTTTGCTGTATTTTTCTGTATAATGGATGGATAGGATTCAGTTTATTGTTGATGATATAAAGTGTAAAATGTGTTTTGGATATACTATAAAATAATTGGAGCATGTCTGTGAATATTTAGAATTACCATTCATAAGCTACTACCATGCTTTCTGTCTTACACTTAAGAATTTTTTTAAATTATTTTTTATTATATGCTCACTATCTTAAACAGATTTGGACTATCATCTAAACCAGTGATGGGCAAACTTTTAAAACTTTTTAAAGAGGGGGCCAAAGGAAAGGAAAAAAACTTTAGGCTGGCCAATATAATTATGTCTAGCCTTGGGGGAAGGAGTAACTACTTGGAGGAGGAGGCTCCTTTGATCTGGGTTGGAGGTAGCTGCAGCTGAATAGAACATTTGCATCTGGCCTGAGGGCCATAGTTAGCCCATCATGGATCTAAACCAAAGCAGGAACCAAATTCTGAATAAAGACCTGAAGTCTCCATTGGAATTTAGAATTTTGGGACAATCTTAAAGACACTATAAATTTGTTCCCTTATTTTTACAATAATATCATTGTCATTGGTTACCCATCTTATGATAATACTAATCTATAAATTCTGTATAGTCTGGACAGATTTTCTAGGAACTTTACCTTATACCCAAGCAGATATTTAATAAGTTTTTCCATTTAAAATATAAGCTTACAATTTATACATACATGTCACCATATGGTTCATGTTTAGATGTTTTTACTTGTTTAGAGCACTATTATTTAAGTCCCATTTTTTTAAAATAGTGTCTAATTGGTCATTAAGAACTTGGCAGTAAAAAGTTGAAAATCTGGTCCATTGTTATGTTTGGGCATATTAAAGCAGATGCTATCTACTAGAAGCCTAGTCCACTGGGTAATGCCTTACTATATTACAGTTGGTTCTTTGGCAGCCATGAATCAACAAAATAGGTTAACAAACACTGCTCATTTGTGTATATCCAGCACAATTAACTCATTCTCCTTAGTTTATAGAGTAGAAATAGGACTCATAGTAAATTTATGCCTTAAAAAAAGATTTGTTTAAATCTTAGATTATTGAGGCATAACTTTGAATTACATGAGAATAAATGAAAGATAGAAAATTTTCTAAAGTCACTACCTTTTCCTATTTTTTTGCACTATTTCATATACTTAAATGGAAAATATGCCATAAAATTTCATTTAAAATATAATTTCATAATAACCTGAAAATACTATACATGTAGTGGTTATTTCACAAGTTATATAAGCAAATATTTTCTTCACCTGTACATAACTGCTATTACTTGATAATTTTATAGCCTTTTGTGAGCCAATATATTGTTTCATGCAAGAAACTAAATATCTTAGCAATATAAGCTAAATTGAAACTTTCTGATTATAGTATGTTTAGCAACATGAGAACTCCTGCCTGCCAAGTTAGACAGGAATAATTCTCGTGCTCAGGGGTCTTCTTAGCATAATATATAACAGCAGCCTCCCTCCAGGCCACCATTCCTGCTTATAGTCTGTCTCACATTCATCATTTGGGCAAGTATCTCCGGTGAAGAGGCGCCAGTCATTGTCACCAGTTGCTACCTGACTTTAAGAGTGTGGACAAGCAGGTAGCTGAAACAGCAGGGCACCTGAGGTAGAGACAGGGTGCAGCATGTGTCAGGCTAGTCAAAACACCACCCCTATCACTTTGATGACTATCTCTCCTCAGCCACCAGTGGAACTATTTTAGGACCCTGAACCCAAGAGTCTTTAGAAAAGCATTGTTTCCAACCCAGTGCCCACAGGCATTCTGGGAAGCAGTTGTTGAAAATGCAGCCTTTTAACTCCACCAGGAGGCCCAGAAATGAAAGTTCTTGTCACCAAAGTTCTTAACAGTATCACATTGTTCAACATAGAAACTGATTAATTTTGTCACTAGAAATGACATTAGACAACAACCATTGCCTTTTGCTTTGAGTTTGATCCCTAAGGATTATCCAACTTGGAGCAGGAAGCTTCTTTTTGCATTGTTTTCCTCCATTAGGATGTCAGCTCCTGGAGAATAGTCTTTATTTGTATCAGTGCTTTGATATAGCAAATGCTTAATAAGTGTTTTATTTATTCATTATTCATTCTTTCATATCCATCCCCAACAGTTTGTCTCCTAAATAATGATTTTAAGATATTTTGTGGATTAAGGGCAACTATTTGTTGAATTGTTGCTTAAAAACAGAAAGAAAATTGAAAAGGAAATTAAGGAATTTCATTTTGAAAGCAGGAAATTTTCATATTTGTTTCCTCAATGTTTTATTGCCTATGGTAATTTATTGGTCTGATTTCCTCACTTAAAAAATCATTATTGATATGTAGTCATTGGTCATATGAAATTCCCTTACAGGTAGTTGTTAGAAAGTTTTCCCTTTCAAAGCTCCTATTCTCCATCTTTGTAATCTGACTAATGCCAACAGTAGATGGGATTTTGGGAGGTACTTTTCTCTTTTTCAGTACTATAATTGTGTTTGAAGAGAAGCAAAGAAAGTGCTGGCTTCATGAGTCAATATGTGAAGAATTTAAGGAAGAAACTGGGAAGAATGCCTAATGTAAACAGTAAAAGAAAAGAAGGGAGTAGGAAAAAATAAAGCAGGGGAAGAAATAAGAAAAAGATTTTTTTCTTTTATGAAAATATTGAGAAACATATGAAGTTTGAGTTGTAAGAGACAAAATGAGTAGTAAAAATTTTCCCCACTGACAAAAGAGGGAGCTGTTGCTTGTTGTTATTAGATATGAGACTTAAGATTTAAAGCAAAATTTTAGAGTTGGAAGGGAGTTTAAAGACATCCTAGGGTAGCCCCATATTTTTATAGCTATCTAAACCTAAGAACTGAAGTGATTAAATAACATTCCCAAAGCCACACAGCTGAAAATTGTTAAAAGATTGGAATGGATGTTTTCTCACAATTTCATATTCTTTATTTTCCTTGTAATATAGTTTCTTACAGGAAAATAAATTCAATGACTTTTCTCCCATTGCCTTCATTTGAGAAGATATTGGTTGTGATTTTTCAAGAGAATCACAAAAATGTCATATAGTCATAAAATACTGACTATCAATTTCTGGGTTAGAGGGTCAAACTAGTTTTTCCCCTGATTTTCTTTGAGAATACATCTAAAATTCTTATTTTATGATACTGACTAATATCTTTGCTTTTGTCATACAGGTGTTAAGTTATTTTCACCATCAAAAAAAATTTCGTCAGGGCGTAGAAGAAATGTTATATAGATTGTATAAGCCTATTCTTTGGAGAGGATTAAAGGTAATTCACCTTTTCAGTTGTATAAACAGTTTTAGATATGTTAGTTGTGACCCTTAATTTGGAATACTTAAAAAATATAAGAAAAAAATAGTTTTGTCTAGGTGCATCTATAAATTTTTTGTTAAAATAATACTATGCTGGATTGCATGGTAAATTTATAGGATGAGTCTCCTCTGGTGCTTTTCTTAAGTTCCAGTTCCATATTACTAACTGCCTTTTGGACTCTTTGAATTGTTTTTCCTGTATAGGGAACTGAACAAAGTTTAAAACAAAATTAATTATTCTCCTGCACCCATCATCATCCCCAAAACTTGATCTTCTTCTGAACTTCTCTTTTATTGTCCTAGTAACAAAACTAGGTATTAAACTCAGTTTTGTTGATGCCCTGTTCATTGTCCTTTGTACTATACTGCAATGGAATCTTTGGAAATAGTTCTATAGATTTACTGTGTTAAGTAGTATTTTCTTGCATTTATTTTAAAGATATGTTTTAAGCTCATTTTAATCTTCAAAGTCTCTTACATTAAATATTGTGGTTAAGTCCATGTTTTTTTATGTCCTTTTTTATGTCAGACCTATAATTTCGTCATTCTATGGAACTATATTGCCTTGCCAATTGTAAAATAGAAAGCCAATTGTAGTTTTTCTTCTTGTACTAATTAGCTTTGCTATTTTGAACAAATTAACTTTACTGACCTTGAATTTCCTAATCTTAAGATTCCTGATCTATAAAATAAAGTTGTTGAACTAGATCTCTGAAGTCTCTGAATTTTTTTTGCCCCCAGAAATCAGCTTCTCTATTCATTGCCATTTTCTGAATCATCTCTAGTTTTCTAAATTATTTTTTTTCAATTAACAACATCAGTATCATTTAAGGTTTCCTAGGTATATTGGTAGTATGCTTTTGTGTAAGGGTAGGCTAATATTTTTTTCCAAAATTTGGTAGGGTTAATCATTATATTTTTCGATAACTAATCTGAATATGGGAATATATGTACAAAATCTCCTCCTGGTGGTGTGCTTTTCAAAAAAGTTTATTGAATATATAAGCAATGCTAATACCTAATTAATATGTTGAAAATTCTATCTTCATACCATTAAATTTGAGTATTATTTTCATTTTTCCCTTTTTAAGAAAGTAAAGGTATACTTTGTGTAGTCTTGTAGGTGATATTTAAGTTTTTTGAATTAAAGGGAAAAAATTCTTTCAAATTTATTTCCACTCTATTATTGTGATACCACTCTTTACTGTGGATGACTATAGGATGAGTGTGACTGGATCAGAAGAAAAATGTAGTAATTAGCCTGAATGAACTTCATTTTCTATTACTCTTGAAGATAATAGTCAAACATATCTTTATTTCTTAACTTGACATGAAAACATGAAGCATGCATTAACTTTTATCAATCAACCTGTCAGCAGTCATTTTTTAGTGCCTACTATGTCTACATTGTCACTGCTATGAAATGTTAGAGATGCAAAGAAAAGAATAATAGTTACTGTCCTTAAGCACCTTAAATTTTTATGAGAGACATGCTCTTTTATTATTATATGTAAATATAAATATATACAAAATTAATCCAACTGTTTTTTTTTTTTGGTAGAGGGAATTAGCTACAGGTGGACATTAGTAACATACAATCTTTTATCAGTAAATAAGCAATAATTGCTTTTTACAATAAATCGAAATATTTCAACCTTTTTCTTTTTGATTACTAAATCATTGACTTTTTTCTTTATTGAAACAGGCCAGAAATCCTGAAGTTCGTTCAAATGCAGCATTGTTGTTTGTTGATGCATTTCCTATAAGAGATCCCAATCTTAGTCTTGTAGAAATGGACAATGAAATTCAAAAGCAGTTTGAAGAACTCTTTGTAAGTTTTATAAAGATGAATTATTTGTTAACAGCTATAGTCAGGCTACTCCTGGTTGTATTCCTAAACATGCCTTTATTTCTTCCTAGTTTTCTATTTTTCTTCTTGCTTTGCCTTCTATCTGGTTTGGGAAAATTCTTCTTGTTCTTCACAGGATAACTCGGCCCTCACCATCTCTACGAAAATCTTTCTCAAAAATTTAGGCCTGTTTCCTACATTTTTTTAGTTCATTTGTGCTTATTATTTCTTTGTCAGTTGTATTGTAACATTGTTAGTCACCTGATTAACAACACTTATTAAGCACCTAATAATATATACTATGTACTGTTCCGAGTGCTGGAGCTACATTATAAAGAATGAAACAATTCTTGAAAAGGACTTTCATTCTAGGGGTAGGCAACAGGGACAGATATCTATGTATGGCATAAAAAAAAGTAAATCAATACAAATATAAAGTTAAATATAAGGTAATTTGGGAGGGAAGGCACTAGCATCAGGTGGGATTAGGGAAGATGATTAAGATTCTTTCTGGTAGAAAATGCTATTTAAACTTTCATAAAATAGAGGAGGATTCTGTTTGGTGCAAGTGAAACAGGAATCTATTTTTGGTATGTAGAATATCTATTGCATAGGCATGGAGATGAAAAGTGGAGTTTAATGTATGAGTTTCAGGAAGAAAGCCGGTTTGTATTGCAGAGTACATGAGGTGAAGTAATGCCCATTTAGATTTGAAAGATAGGTTCAGGTCAGATTTAAAAGGCTTTAAAAATTAAATAATGGAGTTTATATTTTATATTAGAGTTGTACGTATGGCCGCAGTTTGGCCATCGCTGCTTAGGGGATAGAGCACTGTTGTTAACAATAGTATGGTGTTCTAGACAGCACAATAGAAGGGTAGGGAAGAGTGGGATAGAAGCACTGGAGGGGTGGAGCTAATGTGGATGACCATGAAGCAGTAAGAGAAGCTGTTGTCAGAAAAAGGAGCTTCATCCAAGACAGGCAATGACTCAATCCATAGGCTCCTGAATGGTGAGTAGGAGTGAGAGTGGTTGAGGATGTGTGACTATAGAACAGATATCCAGTCCGTGTACTTTTCTGATTGTCGAGGCTGACCTCAGTAGGATCCTGGATCTAGGCTGGTTGTAGTAGGGTGAGGCATTATTGAGATATTTGCCTTTAGTTGGTCAAGCTCTACCTAGGATTTAATACAGTGCTAAATAGATTATCCTCCTAAGGACAGGCTGGGGGAGCCATTGGGAGTGGAAGAATATGGTTAAGACAAGGGTCTTGGATCTGGTGCAAAACTGGTTACATAGCTACTAAATGCCTTAAATATGAAGTTATTTGTAATAATATACCTTTTTTTTTTTAAATTATAGAGTCTTTTGGAAGATCCATATCCTCTGGTCCGTTCAACGGGGATTCTTGGAGTCAGTAAAATTACTTCAAAATACTGGGAAATGATGCCTCCAGGCATACTTGCTGACCTTCTAAAGAAAGTAATTGGAGACCTAGCTTTTGATACAAGCTCAGCTGATGTCCGATGTTCTGTTTTTAAGGTAATATTTTCAAGAGCAAAGCCAACATTATTAAACTCCCTCCCCATTCTTTTGAATATCAAAGGCATTTTTACCACTCATTTAATAATAACCTAATATTTCAAAAGATCCATTATTTTATCATTATAAGTACTCCTCTTTTACTAATGAAGATCATAAACTTCCATTGTTTTAGATTTCATGACTTACCATAAATTTAAAAAAAATCATTTGCCTAGTGGCCAACTCTTTGTTGTTTATTATTTTAAATTTATTAAGATGACAGACATTTTCATTTGAGGACTTTTACCAGCTGAAAAATTAAGGAGTTGGACAATCCCTTCCAACTCTAAGTCTATGATCATACCATACTGTACCCTATTTAAGTAGAATATTTCCAATTGTAGGACATTAGCATAATTTTCTACTACATTAGAGTAAGATTTTTGTAGAAGAATTAGAGAATATAGAAATAATGATGTCTCTTTATGGAAAGAAGATATTAATAGCCACTGAATATACAGACTTTTTTTGTTTTTCCTAATCAAAGATGTGTACAATGATTATCTAAAAATGTCTCGCAGTAAAATTTTGTTTTATTTCAGAAGTTTGACTTTTGAATGGCACTTTCTTTCTAAATTAATAAAGATTTCAGAATTTTGGAAGACGGTTGTGGAATCTTGACTTTTCTTAATTGATTTTAATTAAGTATTATGAACACCAGGAGCTTTCATTTCTTTCATTATCTTTGGTAGTAAATATAAGGAGAAAAATGTAGACATGTTATGAGTGTGTGTATGTATGTGTTGAGGTGGAGGTGTTTGTGTGGAATGCTTATTAAGATTAGAAAAATTGATAATTAGTGAAATAGTAGAAATTTAGAATTTTGTAAGAAGAGGCATTGGTATGGGAAAAAGTGGTCCAAGTTCTCTGTCAGCTATTTTTTTTATTTCAATATATATCACCCTGAAGACTTTTATGCCTTTTGTAAAAGAAATCTATTCAGAAGGGACAAAAGTCTAATTTTATTTTCTGGTCTTTTGACCCCTTAAACTCTTAAGTTTTTTTTCTTTTGTTCATATTTTACTAACAGGTGTGTAAGGGATGTCACTAGTGGCTTGCCACAATATTCAGTTCTTGGCTAGGTTTTATTTAACATTTTTTACTGACTTGTGTTGAATGAGGAAATGCCTACCATTTTCAGGTGACAAGATTTTAAAAATAGCTGATTCATTCAATAACAGAATCGGTTTAAAAAAGATCTCACTATAGCAGAGCAATCATTTGAATCTGACAAATCAAATTTATTAGGTATAGAATTTTTCTAAAATTCCAAATAATTTATTTATTTAGCTGAATTTTTAATTAATTAATTTGGAGTATTTTCCCATGGTTACATGATTCATGTTCTTTCTCTTTCCTCCTCCCCTCCCCCAACTTCTCCCAGGACCAACGAGCAATTCTACTGTGTTTTACATGTATCATTGTTCAGAACCTATTTCCATATTATTATTTGCAATAGTGTGATCATTTAAAGTAAACATCCCTAGTCAGATCCCCATCAAACCATGTGATCAATCCTATGTTTTTCTTCTGCGTTTCTGCTCCCACAGTTCTTTCTCTGGATGTGGATAGCATTCTTTATCATAAGTTCCTCAGAATTGTCCTGGGTCATTGCATTGCTGCTAATACAGAAGTCCATTACATTCTATTTTACCACAGTGTATCCGTCTCTGTGTACAATGTTCTCCTGGTTCTGCTCCTTTCACTCTGCATCAATTCCTGGAGGTCTTTCCAGTTCACATGGAATTCCTCCAGTTTATTATTCCTTTGAGCACAATAGTATTCCATCACCAGCATATACCACAATTTGTTCAGCCATTCCCCAATTGAAGGGCATACCCTTGTTTTCCAGTTTTTTGCCACCACAAAAAGCGCGGCTATAAATATTTTTGTCCATGTTTAATAGATATAGAATTAAAGTCCTTCACTTAGATTGAAATAGCTAGTTGCATAAGTGCAGGAAACAATGATTTGGGAGTTTTGGTGGACTGCAAGTTCCATATCAATAGAAGCTATAAAGCCACTAAAAAAATTTATATTGATGTTAAGCTACATTAATGGAAATGTAGTGGCAACAACAAGGTATATAATAATGTTTTACTCTTTGCTAAGAAAAAAACACAGCAAAACAATTATTTCTGCATATTGCATTTTAATAAAGTCTTTGAACACTACATTCAGATAAAAGTGACTGAGATGGTGAATGACCTTGAAACCATATTATATTCATAATGATTAAAGTATTAAATATAGTTTATATAAAGGAAAAATATAGAAGAAAACTTAATGGATGGAATGTTATTGTTCAGTCATTTTCAGTCATGTCTGACTCTTTGGGACCCTTTTAGGAGGTTTTCTTGGCATTTTCTTCTCCAGTTAAATTTGTATATGAGGAAACTGAGGCAAAAAGGATAAAGTGACTTACTCAGGGTAACAAAGCTAGTATCTAAGGGCAGATTTGAACTCAGGTCTTCCTGACTCCAGGCCCAGAAAGTACTCTATTCACTGTGCTACGTAGCTACCCAAGGAATATGATAACTATTTTCAAATAATTGAAGGACTACATTGTGGGAGAGATGGTATATTTATGTAAAGCTTCAGAGAGTTTACTAAAACCCATGATTGGAAGTTTCTGGGAATCAGATTTTGTCAAACTTAAGAAAACTTTAATAGTTAAACCTGTATGAAAATTGTAATGGGCTGGCTTTTGAAGTTTTAGAACTGGAAGAAACCTTAGGAGCCTCTACTCCAACCCCTTAAATTTCTATTTATTTCCTCTAATTTTCCTCCACCAAATTTTCAAATGAAATATTGAATTGAAAAGAGGTTTTTACCTATCCACAGTTATAAGATAATGAGTTCTCAGTCAGCAGAAGCCTCATAGCAGAGGCTGGATATTGTAGAGGATTGGATTAGATTGCATCTAAGATTCCTTCCAAAACTAGAATTATGTGTATCTATAATTAATTATAATAATAATTTGAATTTTTTTTATTTGTCCTTATGGGGGCTTTCCTTATTTGAATTGTATTTTTGTTTTGCTACAGTGTTTGCCAATACTTTTGGACAATAGGCTAAGCCACCCATTACTAGAACAGCTTCTGCCAACTCTGAAATACAGTCTCCATGACAATTCTGAAAAAGTGAGAGTGGCTTTTGTTGATCTGTTGCTGAAAATTAAAGCTGTCAGAGCTGCAAAGGTAGGATAAATATTACTTATTTAAGATAATGTAGAAGATAAATTAGTTAGAAGACTTATCAGTATTTCACCAAACAAAAAAGTCAAAGGAACTTCAAGTAATGTTAGTATTCTGGTCCAAATATTTAGCTCCTTTCTCAGTTTAAAGAGATTAATTACTGTTGTTTTTGGCCTGACCAATTATTTTGTGTCATCTTGGGGCTTTGAAGCAATGTTTTAATTTACTTTTTTCATGGTTCTATATAGATTATGAAATGGTTTTCAGTTCATTTAAGTAAAAACATTTATTCTTTGCCAACTTTGTATGAGGCACTATGCTTGATTAAAAAAACTGAGATAAGGACTGGACCTATGATTTCATTACTATGGGGAACAACCTAGTGAGTAAACTTCCTCTAGTACAGGTATGCAACTTAGAGTCTGTGAGTAGCAGTGTTAAACTCCTGGCAACATACTGTGGCCCAAACCAGATTAAAATGTAACTAGGAAATATTTAACAAAATAAATAAGAATACAACAAAGCACAAATAATATTAATTTATGATTATCTAGGTCACTGTGCCCTAGCAGGGATCCTCTATTTTTGAGTCTGATGCCACTGGTCTTAGATAGTTGCAGAGATCAAAGTATTTGTCTATGGTCTCACAATCCTTATGTGTCGGAGGAAGGACTTAAACCCATTAAGGTCAACTCCCTGTTCATTATGCCATACTACCTCTCAAGATGGCAAAAATGAAACGACCCTTTCTCAGAGGTTATTGGAAGAAGGGACAGTTAATTATAGTATAAGAAAAATTGAAGAGAGAGAGAGCACTTTCAAAACTGGGGCCATCAGACAAGACTAACATGGCTATGACACTTCAGTTGAGTCTTGAAGGAAAACAAAGATTATGAGAAATGGCTTTAAGCAGGGAGTACATTATTGGTAAAGTAGATAGGGAAAACCCTAATTTTTAAACTATTTTGACCCAGAAAACTTTGTCTTTATTCTTTATCCAAAATTCCAAACTATTCTATGTTTTACTATTAAACAAAGAAAAATCGATTTTTTTTACACTAAATAGGTTTTGACTTTTTTGAAATCAAGTGATATTACTTTTATTTTTTATTTTCTCCATTCAGATGAAAAAATGCATAATCTAGTAGATTTACTTTCTTAGAAAATATTCTGTGTGAATAGATCCAATAAAAGCTCTTTTCTTGTCATGGCAGATGTACCTATCAGCCTTGCAATTTTAGTACTTTTAATGTATGATTTTAAATTATTGTTTGGTCCAACAAAAGAGAATCTTTGTTTAAATTGATATATTAATATAAAACAAATATACTTAAATTATTTGTAGAACATATGCAGTTTTATTGATTTTGAATTTTAACAGACTTTAAAAGCACTGAAACCAAAATTGAAATTGCAGCTAATTAGCAGGTATATCTGGTTTATCAGATCTTTGAACTAACTATACAAAACAGCAGAGCATCTTTCTGGGGATTTCTAACTATATAGGATATTGTAGGCTTTATAAATATGTGAAATAACATAAAATTTAGATCAAAATTTTTTCTCCTTTTTCCTTAGACCCTTTTTAGAGTGATAAGAGATGTCATCAGATCTCTGTTCCAATCTGTAACAGAACAAGAATTTCCTGTAATATGTATTTGACAGTTCTTTATTTTGTCTTAAAAGAGCCTGAGTGAAGGGAAACCAACTGAATCCTGAGGCATCCAGTTTGTTTTGGAAGACAATAATTGTGTGGAAACTTTTCCTTACCCACTTTTCTGTCCTTTTTGAAGTCACTGCTCCTTGTTATATCCTAGGATCATTTATAGAGGAGGAAGAAATAGAGAAATTCTCTGAGAAACTTGACTAAGAGTCATAATTCACTGAAATATATACATTCTATAAAATTTCACAGTACTTGTTTTTATTGACTCTAATAAAGCTTTTGTTTTAAAAGCCTCTCCAACAAAGATATCTACCATACATAAGTGAAAAAAAACTTTAAAAGATATAGCAAAAGGTAACAGATGACTTTCATTATTAAAGTAAAATGAAACAAGAAGTTATAAACTTGACAAAAAAGCTTGATGCTATCAGAATATACAGTAAATCCACTTCAGAGTCTCAAATTGAAGGAGAATTCCCTATAGATGGTTAAGTTTTCTAGATGTGGTACTTGATGAATGACATTGTACTGATCGCATCAAGTCATGAAAAAAAAAAAGTAGTTTCCCACATAGTCAGCTTAAATTGTTTGACCTGAATAATTACTCAGAAAAAGCAAGAGGATTGAGAAATAGCCTTTATTCAAACTCTTTTGCAGGTAAACTGACATTTTATAGAGTTCATAAATATATATTACTTAGAGAAAAATTTCAAATGACCAGAAATTTGACTATCTTCCTGTTGATGGGACATAATTAGGACAACAAACTGGAATACCATTGGGAAATAGTGCATTCTTTTGAATAACACCAACTTTGTTCTGGCAACGAAAGTCCAACTTATCAACTAATACGTTTGCTAAAGAATAAAATTTCATAATCACCCAAAGGGCAATGAAAAGATACATAGTGGGTATAGATAGGTCTCCAAGTGCCATATTTTTTCCTTGGCATTTCAATTATGTATATTTCATTGAAGTGTTATCAGATTATCCCTTTTTAACTCTTCTATTTTAATTAAATAATTTGCTTCTCTGTGAGTACTGTAAGATTTAAATTTAGTGGTTGGACTTAAATTATGTGAAATAACGTGGTTGGCCGGAATTATCATACCTCAAGTCAGAAGTTTATTTACAAAAATAGAGTGGGAAACAATAAGGTAGAGAAATGTGAGAGAGGTTAGAGGAAATACCTATATTAGTCCTCAGCCAGGAGGGCTGGTAGTAATAACTACCGGCCTCCTCCTCCAAGAAGGAAGCTAGTCTCTTAGGAAACTAGGAAAGTAGTTGGCCCTTTTCACTCACCCAACTAGGTAATTCAGAAATCAGAATACAAGGTTGATGCATCGATCTAAGCCGAAGTCTAAGCCACAGTCTTCAGTGAGGGAACTTCAGGGCTCTACCCTCTAATCAAAGGGACTGAGATCACTGAGGTAGAATATCAAACTTCTTGCAAGAAAATGAGGTTTTCCCAATAATGAGCTTCCTGGGGCTTGTTAGAATTGTCAGAGAAGATCCAAATGGGAAATGAGAATTTGTGTGTATATAAAATATTTCCATATTTCTATTTCATACACACACATGTATTTGGCTTTTAAAACAATGCAATATTATTTAAGAGGAGCTGCTATAATCAATCATGAACTTTATTAATTAATTATTATTGTAATTTATTATTTACTTGTTAGGTATCTGATTGTACAAAGCTGGTTCAGAAATTATTTTAAAGGTATAATTAATTTCACTTTGATGTATGATGTTTATTTTTTGTTGTATATGGAATCTTCTGATTCCTTTTTTGAAAACAGACTTCTGTATAGCCTAAAACCTTTGACCTCTTCTTAAAAAAATAATTAATTTGTTACATTAAAACACAATTAATTTCCTTTTCTCCTCTCATGAGAGTAGGCATCATTTGACAAAAAGAGATCTGTCTATGTAAAATTATATCTAGCTTGTTTCTATTAATTTTTTTCTGGAGATGAACATATACAAGTTATTCTTCAAACATCATTTTTGTTACTGTTTATAATATTCTCTTGGTTCTGCATATTTCAGTCATAATTTCATTTGGTCTTTCCATGTTTTTCAAAAAATTAATGTCATCATCATTTCTTCTGGTGCAGTAATATTGCATTACTATTTTATGCCATAACTTGTTTGGCCATCCCACAACTGATGGACATCCCTTCAATTTTTTAGTTCTTCGCAACTACAGAGAGAGCTGTTATACATGTTTTAGAATGGTGATTTTGCATTTTCCCTAATCACCTTAGGAAATAACCCTAATAGTGGTATTGGCCTCTTTTAATTCTTAAACCTTCACTATAGTTTCCAATATGTTGTTTTGCTATTGTTTTCTGTGACCATCTTTATATCAAAGTCATTGAATATAACGACATTTGTTTACTAGGTAAAGATTCTCAGGTTCTTTGTAGAATTCTTAATTCGCCACAGATTAGTTGACATAAAAGTTGCCTTTTTCTCCAAAGTTATCTTTTTGTTTAAGTTTTAGAAAGCAAAATTATCAAATATCAAATAAAATTTTGGTTCTTTTTCAATGCAGTGAAACAAATTTTACCAACTTCCCCTGCCTCCCCTTTTACTGGAATCTATAAATCATTGTTCCATTTCTTTATAGTTTCTTTTGCCATAATTACTTTATTTCAGTTGCTCATTGTAGTATGGCAATAACTGGATTTTCAAAAGCTGTAGAATCAGTACTGAGATTCAGAGATCTTGTATCAAATTGGAAAGTCTTGGAAGATGGTCCCTGTAGCAAATTATTTCTACTGGCTAAGGTCAATCTTAGCCAAGTATCAAGAGGGTTATCAACCAACAAGGCAGTTTATAGATGTAGTGGATTTTTTTTTTTTTAGTCAGATAAGACCAAGAACCATTTAAAATTTTTATGTCTTTCCTTGCCCTTAGTCAAAGGATTAGAGATTTTCAAATGGATGGACCTCATAGGCAAACCTTTTTGTCTCTTTCTTGCTCTGAAAAAATGCCTTTACTTTTTCCCATTTCCTATTTTTTAAAGTATAGTTGTTAGGGATGTTATAATTACGTTGTATGTCTCCTTTTCTTCTCATGAAGAGGTAGTGTTGTGGATCATGATTTCAACATTTTACTTTATAAATAGCATTGAAATGCTATTAGTTTTTTTTCCTTTCAGCTTTCTCTAAAGGCAGAGTAAATAACAATCAGGAAAGACAAATTCTATATTCTGCATTTTAGTCATAAAATCCACTAGAGATATATTTATTAAATAAATTAATTTTAAGCATCTCTGCTTAGAGAGTGGGTCCAAAGGGACAAAAGTCTATCCTGCCTTTGAAAATCTGACAGTTGTCATAGACATTCACAATTTAATCTCCAATAAAAGGAAAAGTTCTAAAATAAGATAAAACTAAGTTACAGAGGATATTTAAAAAGTTCAGTTAACACTTTTGGTTCAGTAAACAGAACTTCACTTAGTATTTGATGCATCTGAAAGAATAATTTTCTTAAACCATTCATTCCATCTTCAACTCTAATCCAAGATGACTTCTATTAATCAAAGATTTCTTCCTTCTTTTAACCTAGACTTTATTTCACTTCAGAGAATAGTCCTATTCTGGGCTGATCAAGTCTTTCCCTTTAGAGATGGCTATACTTTTTGTTAATGGTGATGGAAAAAGCCTCAGTTTGCAGGACATTATTTTGGAATTGATTGTTAAAGTCTTTTAAGGATTTCTCATTTAGATTTGTCCAAAGACTCACTTTACAGCAAACTTAAATTATTATTTATATTATTTTGTAAAATGTAGCCTAAAAAGAGAATGGAGTAGGAGAAGAGCTCAGTTTTCTTCTATGTAATTTAACGTTTCTGTGAATATATTTTTAAGTTATTTAAAAACTATAATCCAGGTCTTTTGTTTACTTTCATTCTTTTCTTTTTTTTTCCAAACTCTTACCTTCCATTTTAGAATTAACATTGTGTATTGACTCCATGGCAGAAGAGTGTCAAGGGGTAGACCACTAGGGCCAAATGAAGTATCTGAGGCCAAAGCCCATCCTAGGACCTCCTGTCCCCAGGCTTGACCCTGAATGCATTGAGCCACCCAGCTTTCCGTCATTTATTCTTTAAACAGACATTTATTTGTGAATGGAATATTTCTTTTTTTTATTTTTTTTTTATTTCTTTTTTATTTTTTTGTATTTTAAACCCTTAACTTCTACGTATTGACTGATAGGTGGAAGAGTGGTAAGGGTAGGCAATGGGGGTCAAGTGACTTACCCAGGGTCACACAGCTGGGAAGTGTCTGAGGCCGGATTTGAACCTAGGACCTCCCGTCTCTAGGCCTGGCTCTCAATCCACTGAGCTACCCAGCTGCCCCCGTGAATGGAATATTTCTTAATTAGATCAGGGATATTTTACCCTTTTTGCATCATGCCATCCTTGTGGCAGTACAATGAATTCTCTGAGTAATAATATTTTAAAATGCATAAATTTAAGATTGCAAAGGAAATAGTCATTAAAATAGTTTTAAAGCCAAGCTCACAAACACTTCATAAGAACCCCTGCACTAGATTTTATCCTAAAGAATCATAAATTGAAGAATGTTACAAGAGAAAGAATTAACTGGGGCTAGAGTAGAGCTCATAACTGACATATTTGTGACTTTACTCAAGTTGCTTAAGCTCCCTCATTTTTCTTACCTTTAAAAGGGATTCAAGTAAAAATGACTTCTGAGGCCTCTTCCAGCTTTAGATTTGTGATCCTGTGAATTCTTTAGGTGGCCAAGTTACATTTCTTTTTAAAAAGTTTTGAGCTATGGACTTGTATTTTTGCTTAAAAGATAAGATTAGTACATTTCACAATATGTTTAAGCAGCAGAAAGTACTGATAGTTGGAAACAGTATTCTTCAAAAAATATTCTAGACTTTAATCCCCTGTACAACTATATTTAGATCGACTCTTCATAGGCTTTTAGGTTTTTTAAAGAGAGTTCAAAGGCTATCTAGTCCAACTCTTTCATTTTATATTTGGAGTCACCGAGGCCCCAAATTTTCTAGCTTGAAATGTGATGAGGGAGTATATTATGATGTAGTAGAAAATGCACTTCTAGGATGTAGAGTGGAGACATCTGAATTCAAATTCAACTCCTGTCCCTTGATCTCTGACTTAATTTCTTCATCTAAAAAGAGTCAAATAATATATGTAACACAGTATGTTGTAAAAAGATCAAATAAAATATATAAAATATAAAACAAAATAGCAGATGTAAATAAATTCATATATGAAAAGTCCTTTAATGTCTGTCATTAGTATTTTCATCTAACTTGACTAATCTATCAATAGTCCACTGAGATTCTTAATTTTAAGGAATGAATTTTTTATGATTGTTTGGATGAATTATTTAAAAAATGTACTCTTTTATGGCCAGGTAAATTTATAATCCCAAGTTCAGATGACAGTTGTTGTCTTTAGCTTTAGATTTTCAGTTGTTGGGGAAGAGTAACTTTTAGGAGATAGAAAATTATAAAATTAATCTCACTACTTCCCTCTGCTGGCTTAAGTAAATTAAGGTGTTTTTTTTTTCCTTTTGTTGAAGATTCAATATACTTTTTGTCTTAAACATGGGGAAATAAATAAGCTTATAGTAATAATTTGTGATGGATACAATATGTTGTTACTTTATTGTCAACTTCCTCTCCTCCAACCCCAACGCTAATAGAATATTTAATTATTGTTTTGTTAGTCTATTACATGGTATTTTTTTTTAACTTTTTAAAAACCTGTTTTAGAATCAGTACTAAGTATTGGTTCCAAGGCAGAAGAGTGGGTAAGGTCCAGGCAACTGGGGTTAAGTGATATGCCCTAGATCACACAGCTAGAAAGTGTCTGAATTCGGATATGAATTCAGGACCTCCCATTTCTAGGACCGGTTCTCTACCCAGTAACCTAGTCACCTAGCTGCTCCAGAATATCATGTTTTAAAGTTATAAAATTATGAAGAAAAAGTAGTACATATAATATAAAGACCACAAAATATTAAACTAATTTAATAAATAAAAATGGCATAATATGGATGCTACTTTGAGTTTTAAGATGACGATTACGAAAAGCACTTCTATGATAATTTCAAATGAAGTAATTTCTTATCAAAGTTATATGAACAATATTACAAATTACAGTTAAGGTTTTTTCCATAATGCTATAGCAATTGAGCTAAACTTTCCTTATTTATAAATAGAATGATAAACTGGTTTCTTTCCATATTTGTTTTTAAAGTTTTGGAAAATTTGCAGTATGGAACATCTTCTGTCCCGTTTGGAAATTGATTCACGTCCCGTGTCTCGGCGTCTTGTACACCTTCTCTTTAATTCTTTCTTTCCCGTTAATCAACCAGAAGATGTATGGTGTGAACGTTGTGTCACATTAATACAGATGAATCCTGCTGCAGCCAGAAAGTTTTATAAGTATGCTCATGAACACACTGCTGCCACCAACATAGGTAAGTGACACATGGCTTTTTTTAATGCAAATTTTATTTTATCCTATTTAGCAAGTTAAAGGATAAATAATGTTATACATTTTTTCAGTAATAATTTTTGTTCAGTATTTGAATGAATTACTTCAGGGAAATAGTGCTGAAAAGTTTGAAAATAGCTGGTTTCCAAACCAGAAAGACATTGAAAGTACAACCCTGTGCAAGCAATTTGATTTTGCAGTCTTGGTTTTTTATCTGTAAAATGGGATTGATAATATTGATATTACCTACCTCATAATACAATGTTGTGGAAAAGTTTTATGCAGTGTTAAGTCTATGAAATGAGAATGTTAATAATGGGCTTTCACTTCCTGTGATCCCATCTTAAGATGAATTCTAACCAATTCAGATTATAATTCATTCTGGAAATACTTCTTTTTTAACTGAGAGAGGTATATATATATCAATCACCTTGCTTGTCTTTGTAATTATAGCAAAATTAATTCATGTGGTTCGTCACTGCTTAACTGCCTGTATCCAGAAGTCAGTAATAGAGAATCTGGAAGAAGATGAAGGAATGGAAAAAGAGAACATAAGTGTAAGTAGAATAGAGTCTCAAACTTGTTATCAAATGTAAGTACTGCTTTCTGGTGACCTTTAAGTGGAAGTTATGTAAAGAATGAACAGTTAATATTTTCTGTTTGTATCATATTTTATTTTTTAGAGAAAGACAGGAATTCAAAATTTGATGCCGACTTTAATTTGTGTTTTTTCCCCCACACATTAGGTTCCTACAATGTGTGTGCTAGGCACTATGCATTAAAAGACAGAAATTATAAAAATTTTTGCCTTAAAGGAGCTTACATTCTCAATCAGAAGAGAATATATCTATATATCTATATCTGTATATCTGTATGTCTATACATGTACAAAATAAGTAGTTATTAATTTTTTTTGTGGATAAGGCACTAGCTTCTTGAGGGATTAGGAAAGACTGAACAGTAGGTGTCACTTGAAGTTTCAAAAGAAACATAGACTTAGTTCTAAGATGGTTTTGAAATAGGTATTTGTTCCAGGTATTTGAGCCAGGTATAGTTAGTGAAGAAGCACAGAGATGGGAAATGGAGTATCATTTATGAAGAAGAGCAGGAAGACTAGTTTGGATGGTCTGTACAGTATTTGAATCAATCCACAGGCACTGTATACACTGATATCATGGGATCCCTAAATTCTATACATAAAACAGTGTTAGATACCAAGATTTAATATCAGTGGCTTAATTCATTATTCAAGTTTAATATCCTGTTACCTAAAATTCTACCAGTACAGAAATATTTGTGTAATTAAGATTACACAAATTAAATTAAGTATTGTTTTTTTTTTTGTTTTTTATGTAATTGAAGAGAAATTTTCCTTGTTTAGTAATTAATAGTGTATCTCAATAAATACTTAAAAGCTTCTAAGGAAACTATTCCCTCATATAATCACTTGTGTTTTTTATCTTTTTTTTATGGATGCATTTTAGGACAGATTAAAATTTAAGCATGTGAAGTTTCATAGTTCGTCATGTGAATCTTTTTTTTTTTCTTTTGGTTTTGTTTTCATTTTAAGAAATGGCATTTAGCTTATAGCTCATAAATATGATTTTAAAAATCTTATGCTCAAGGTTGGGAGTCTCGAAAAACAGTTTCTTCTATTTCTGAGATAACACCTTGCAAGAGGGATGCACAGTAGACTAGGCAACTTCTTAAGATATCTGTTGGCTGTGTGTTTCTAAAATTTGTTAAGTGCTGAAGAGTATCTTTTTAATTTTACATTTCCATTTTAAAATTATTTTTTCTCTTTAGGTGCTGGAGAATACATTGTCAATAAGTGACATACCTTCTATGGCAGGTTTATTGGAAGTCATCGTAATTCTATGGGAAAGTATTCATAAAACTTTGGAACATAATGAAGAAGCTAAAGTTTATACCATCAACAAATTTGCTTCTGTGCTTCCAGAGTACCTTAAGCACTTTACAGTGAGTTTTAAACTAAGTATCACAATTATTATGAGCATGATATGTTGAAATAGCCAAGTGTCTTCAAAAGTGTTTCCAGATTTGTCCAAAGAATAATTGAAAGAACTAGGAATGTTCAACCTGGACAAAGAAAACTTAGGAATGGACAAGGTGTAGCTATCTTAAGCTATCTAGAGATCTGCCATGTGGAAATTAGATTAGACTTCTTCTGTATGGTCTTAAAATAGAAGTAACTGTAATTAGTTAAAAATATAGAAATATATTTATAGTAAAGATGAGAGATGACTTTGAAGTTATATATCCAAAAATAGAATGGCCTATTGAAGTAGTAGGCTACCCATTATATTTCCCCCTTTACCTCTTTAAATAGAGAATGGGTAAGAGCCTATGTTATAGAGAAGATTCTTGGTCAAGAATAATTGGATTAAATAGTTACTGATGTTCTTTTTAATGAATGGCATTCATTAACTTTAAAATTACTTTTGGGAAATAGCCAAAAATAAAAGCATTTTTACTACGTTAAATATTACTTGTAATACTATTTTTTACTACATATTGTATGAATTGATTCCTTGCAATAGTTCATGGTAGCCTTATCTTTGGATAAGAAGACATTGAGTATTTTATGTTATTCTTTAATGCATTTTTCCTTCTCATTTCTAGGATGATCGTTGCAAGATTCCATTATTTATATTGCTCTCTTTTATGCCAGCCTCTGCAGTACCTCCATTCAGGTACTGTGTGTTTTTAAATGCGAAGACTCTGGGATAATTTTTTTTCATGCTTTTATATATTTGTTTGATTTTTTAGAAATTTGAATTTACTAAAATAGCTTGGTATTTTAAAGGACAAAAGTAGAACTTGGCCATCTAGCCTTTTATATGCTCTTATGTTTTGTTTTTCCCCCATGGAAGAAGGTAGGACGAATGTTATGATTCAATCTTTACAGCAGAAGAGAAGGAACCACATAGAGCTAAAGGCATAATATTCAAACCTCCTTTTTTTAAAATTCTTATTTCAAATGGTGACAAATTCTCAAAGCATAATTAATTTTATTTACTTTAACCCAGTGATGGGCAAACTACGGCCTGCAGGCCAGATGCGGCCCCCTGAAATGTTCTGTCCTGCCCAAGTAACATTATTCCTAATGTACATCATTGTAAAATGTATCATTGTTATTTTTTAATAAATTATATTGGCCCACCTAAAGTTTTTTCCCTTTCCTTTGGCCTCCTCTTTAAAAAGTTTGCCCATCACTGCTTTCACCTATAAGGAAAGGCAAAGCGTATCACAAAATTAAGAATGCATATGTTTTAAAATATGTGATAACTTTATGTGGGGGGTGTGTGTGTGTGTGTGTGTGGTGTGTGTGTGTGTGTGTGTGTGTATGCTGTTAAAGTCATGTTCCAAGGATTTGGGGTAGTGTGTGGATGATCTTGGGATCTTGAACGCTCTAACTCAAAGAATATAAATTCTATTTTTTCTATTTTTATAATTTTCTAAATTATAACTTTTCTATCATTTTAGAATAATACATTTTTAAGTCTAAATTTTCTATTATCTTAGAATTTACATTTTAGGATTTTTTTAGAATTCATATTCTTTGAGTTAGATGCTACCAAAATAAAAGACTTCTGTATCTCAGTGATCGACTATCTATTTGCCATTCAAGGATTAATTTAACCAAGTTTCAAGAAGGTTTATTTGAAGTCATTGTCATTCTATGAGAAAACATTCATAAAACATTGGAACATAATGAAAAAGATTAATTACTAGAAAGTGTTAACAGTTGATGATTTTTTTCAGCCCTATTCATAAAATTTAACTAAAACATATATACATATACAGATGTTTTTGTGTTGATTCATTGTTGTTGTTGAGTCATGTCTGAGTCTTTGGGGACTCCATTTGAAGTTTTCTTGGCAAAGGTACTTGAATGGTTTGCTATTTCCCGTTCCAGTTTATTTTACAGATGAGGAAATGGGCTTAAATGATTTGCCAGGTTCACCCAACTGGTATGTGTATGAGGCCTGATTTAAACTCGGGAAGGTGATTCTTCCAGATTTTAGGCTTGTACTCTATTCACTGTACCCCCTAATTGCCCTTTTTATGTGGAACTCAATGGCAAATCAGAAGCCTAAATTTATTGGACTCTTCATCATCTCTGCTTGAAGTAATAATGATAAGCCTAGATAAGTGAACTACCATAAAGATAATTACAATTTATTTACTAGTATTTATGTAGGAGGATGAATAAATTAAAAAATTTTATGAAGAACTAACAAAATCCTCCAAACTAAGTCAAAATGTATTTTAATATTTGGTGTCATAATTAGGGAAGTAAGATGGTGAGAAATGTTAAAAATGTGGCACAAGAAGTCTCTGGTTTGAGAATTTTTCAAGTTTCACATTTATATTAAGTAGTTTTTTTTTTTTTTTTAGGAAAAGAAGAAAGATATTAGAAGTGGTATTTTTTTAAACCCTTACCTTCTATCTTAGAATCAATATTAAGCATTGGTTCCAAGGTAGAAAAGAGATATGAGTTAGAAAATTGGGGTTAAGTAACTTCCCCGGGGACACAGCTGGGAAGTGTCTGAGGCTGGATTTGGACCCAGGACCACATGTCTCTAGGTCTAGCTTTCCATCCACTAAGCTGCTCCTGAAGTAGTAGTGAATATTGAACATTATAACACAAAAATTAAATTGGCCATATCATTTTCTCAAATTTAATTTTTTAAATTAAGCAGGTCCTTTCTCTCCCTTCCCTCCATTCAAAAAAAAAAAAAAGAAAGAAAAACAAAACAAAAGAAAGCCCTTGTAAATATAAGCAAAATCCCATATTAGGTGGAATTAGGAGAGGGTTGCATGCACTTGACTTTCATTCATTTTTCTGCCCCACCCTTCCAGAAAGAGTACAAGAATTTTATCACTGGACATGTGCCCTAAATGCTGTGTAGTAGAACCTAATCCTGGAGATGACCAACAGGAACAAAACATGAAAACAACTGATTTTAATATTTACTACATTATAGGAAGCCAAAATTAATCATCTTTGACCTCTGATAACAAATGTTGCTGAAGTTTTGCAAAATACTTTAAGGCTCAGAGTTCTAGAATTAAAATAAAAAGATCACTCACGTGATAATGTACAAATAAAACTAATATTAGAATGGCCATCTAATTGTGATTGAGCTAATAGTAAGGTAAAGAAAAAATAGTCTTAACATATTGAAGATTTTGAAAAATACAAATTTTTAACCAAATTTAAAAATCAGTCTGCAGTTTGAAATAGATTGACTTCAAAAATCTAATTTTTTTTTACTGAAAAAGGTCTCAGGTAAGAGATCATGCTTTATTTGTAGATGATTTACTGAACATTTAGAAAATTATATTAAAATTTGTTCATAGACTTACCCTACCTGTGTTGTTACTGTAAAGGTTAAATTAGGAGTTTTGACAAAATGAGAGCAGCTTTTAATAACTTCTTATGTTTTAATGAGAATATAGTAGAGTCATGAACTAATATTATACCCTTTAAGTCAGAAAAAATAAAACTTCTAGAAGTTTTTAACAATTAACAATTTAGTTTTATTAAAATAGAGATAGTAAAAGAATATAGTAAAATGAATATAGTAAAGGAGAGAAATATAGGAAAGAGGTAGAGAAAGAAATTACCTAATACCTAATTAACTATCCTATAACTACTTATAACTGCCATTAAAGAAAGTCCATCTGATCACCCTTCAGCTCAGCTTACCAGGCAGAATCAATATATACATATATATTGATATATGTATATCTCCCAACCACCAACTAACAACCAACAAACAACTGGCAACTACCAACTAATCACCAACCCACACCACCAGCAACCAAACCCCCCAACAATCAACTTCCAACCATCTCCCAACACAAGTCAAAAAGTCCATCTTGTGATGACCTTTTATATCCCCTTCTTACCTCACTTATTGTCTCTCTGGTTTCTACTTCCTTTCACAGTGGCTGGCATATCTTTACACATCTCTATGGTAAAAGGACCTTCAGGTCCCCAGTTAAATTAGAAAAAGGGATTAAGAATTCCCTTTTATACTTACCCTACCTGTGTTGTTAGCTTTAAGATGTAACTCTAACTAAAACAGTAAAGGAGGTAGTGAATAATGTGCAAACACTTAGAAATCAAAGATATTATGTTTGGTATGGTTGAGGGACAACATTATATAGGTGCCTTCGAATATGTATGTTGAAGATAGCTGAAAGGATTGGCATCTAAAGGCAAGTATAAAGGCAGGCAGATGTCTCTTGTGGCTCTGGGCTTAGGCTTCATTAGAATAAAGAGTTGATAGATTTGTAGTAATTGGATACCATGAACATAAACTGGAATATGTATTAAAATGCATTAATGACTTTATTGTGAGATATTATTGGTCAATATGTATCTGTACTATAAAGTTGTAGACATTTAATAACATTTATTTAAATGTTTCATAAATTACTAGTTCCAAGGCAGAAGATTAGTAAGGGTGGGCAATTGGGGTAAAGTGGCTTGCCCAGGGTCACACAGCTTGGAAGTGTCTGAGGCTAGATTTAACACTGAAGTCCTTCTGACTTACTCTATCCATTGAGCCACCTAACTGCCTCTAAATATTCCTTTGAAATTGTTATGTTAGTGATAGCATGTTTTAAAAATTTTTTTTAACATAAGATTCTCACCAAGTTTTAAATCAATATTAGAAAAATAGCTTTCTGTAAAGAAAGACAACCACAAAATAGTTTATCTGCCTTATAACTGTATGAAAACCAATGTACTGTAAATTCTTGTAAGTATAAAGTTTTGAGGACTATTCCTTGAAGATGTTGGAAATTTTATTGAGATGTTTATATGATATCCTCTTATTTTCAGTCTATTCAAGAACTTACTTTGTGCTGAAAATTTTTTAAAATTAGCACTACGATATGGACTCTTGTACCTTTTTGAAGGATCTGGTATTTCTCATCTTTTAAAACAGTGAAGTTTTTTATCATCTTAAATAGGTATTTATGTTTTTGGAATTTTTAGCTGTGGTGTCATCTCTACATTGAGGAATCAAGAAGAAGGACCTGTAGAAGATAAATATTACACCCTAATAGATTGTCTTTGCTCCTGGGGACAAGTGGGACATATCTTTGAGCTTATTTGTGATTGGCTGCCAGATGGAGAGTCCAAAAACAAAGTATGTGAATTTTTAAATTCTAAAAATTTATTTAATAGCATCTTTATTCAGTAATTTGTGACATGAAGATGTTATTTGTTGGAAATTATTTGTCTTATTTTCTCTATTGTAAAATTTAGTGTGTACTTTCTTTTTATTCAGAGTACATCAGCAACTAAACGTCGTGTACGAATCCAGGATTCACATCAGGCAAAGCCTGAATTAGCATTAAATTATGTAGAGTACTTGTTGCTTCACAATAAGAATCGAGATTTCCTGTTATCTCTCCCTGAAAAGAGACTAAACAGTCTTTTGAAAGCACTTGAAACTTCAAAGGTAATTTTTAGAAATTTCAAAAATACTAAACTATATAATGCTAGAATATTCAAATTTCATATACTTGTATTATCAGTAGAATCTTAGAGCTTGAAATGCCCATAGAATTTATCCAGTCCAATCATCTCAAATTATAGATGAGAAAATTTAACCCCAGAGGATTGTGACTGGCCCTTGGACATATGCTAATTTATGACAAAACCCAGACAAGAACCTTAGTCTTCTGAGTGTCTTGTTTGAAATGTAATGGGAAGATAAGGTCAAAGTGTGAAAAAATTAGTGATTAATACAAGTGAACCTGAAATTATTGATTAAATTATTGGTAGAGTTCATAGGTATTAGTTTAGAGCCCAAATCAGGATTGGATTGGACTACCTGGGGAATAATTCATGTATTAGGTAAACCTTGAACTAGATACAGCTGATGAATTAATATAGGAAGAAGATGAGGTATATTTCCAGTAGTGTCAATAGCACCAACACAGGTAGAAATAATATGACATAGATCAAAGTAGTAAAGAAACTAACCTCAGTAGAACGGAGTATTCATGGTGGAGAATGCTAAATACTGGAGTTTTCTGTATATTATTTGAAGACTCATTTAAAAGATTTTGAGGTTCCCACTGTTGCTTATTTCATCCGAGCTCTGCTGCAAAAATTGGGAATCAGAATTGGTAATGAAACTTGTACTAAGTACAGACACAATTAGTTGTTCGCATTTGTAAGGGAGAATGATAAAAAGGAGGCTCTGAAGCATAAAGCATACATCAGAAAAGTAACTCTTGCTGTGTTGCAGAAGTTTTAAGGAACTAAGAAAAGTAGTAGCCAGGATAAAAAAGTAGGATATCGTATTGTTTGTCAGAACTGATTAAGAAACTTTTAAAAATGCAATTAATAGAGAAGGAAGAGTTATTGCTAGAGGCTAATTTCCCTGAGCAACTTTAATTTTTTCCTATGTAAGGAGACTAGAAAGCACCAGGCTGCTCTGTATTCAGCAGGTGGACAGCTCTAGTCCTTACTGGGCCAATAAGTATGCACTGAGAATTCTCAGCTGACAAACAGGATATGATCTTTATCTCTTGATGACATATAGCTCAGTGTCTTCTTGATAAAAGCTGGTTATGATAATCTGGCTGTGAAGAAACGAAAGGATCTTAATAAGATTGGGAATTAATCATAGACAGGAGTTGATGTTTAGTCTGTGAAAACCTTCCCAGTCAAGGAACCACTTTAACTGACACACTTCACTATGAAGATCTTTTGAAGCTGATGAATCAGGTCAGTAAACAAATCTTGAATATCAGTTAACTAATTTAATTGATGATAACAGGAACAATTTAGGAATGGTTTAAGGATTAAGGGAAGATGGATATAGGAGAAATGTTTAAGGATAAACTGGACTAAAATAACTACTTGAATAAATCTTCGGGCAATTCCCAGAAGGAAAAACCACAAGTGGAATTCTGCCAAACTAGTTGGCTTGGCAACTTTAAGCCTAGCTCAGGTTGTTAGATATAAGTCAAACTTGGCTGATTATAAAATGATTGTAGATCTTTAGTGATAGTTTTCTTGATGATGTTTGTTAATTAATCTTGTTAATGATGGTAGACAACTGCTGATAGGATATAAAGATGATAGACTTGAATAACTGATCCTAAAGTGAATCAGCTAACACTGGTCTATGATGCAGCTTCTGGGTTTGTCTGGAGAGGTTTTACCCTTTTCTACCCTTCCACCTGCCTTAACTCACAACTGAGTCCATTTGCTTAGCGTGTCTTTTTTACAGGGGTGCTCCAACGGTCTTTTCCCAGTCTCATGCCAGCTCTGGGGATTCCAAAAACTGAACTCCCATCTTAAAACAGTTTGCACAAGATGGCTTCTTGCAAAACTATTTACACCTAAAATGTTTAATGATAAACAGTGGTCCAACTTTTTTACCATGTGTATTGTTTAGGAACAGAGTACTAAGTGTAGAGCTATGTTTACTTTGACGAATGGGCAACTAATTAGTTAAATGAGAGTCAAGAAATGTTTATTGAGTTCTTTGTACAGAAATCTGTGCTACTTATTTTGAAAGGAAAAGTTTAGATAAGTTACATTCCTGACTCTTGGAACTTACTATGAGAGGAATTAACCATACAGTGAGGGGACAGTGCAAGGGAAGGGCAGTTTTTACCACATTTTTTCAGTTGTGTCCGACTCATAATGACCCCATTAAGGTTTTGTTTTTTGTTTGTTTTGGGCAGAGATACTGGAGTGATTTGTCACATCTTTCTCTAGTTCATTTCACAGGAAACTGAGGCAAACCAGGTTAAATGACTTGGTCTCACAGTTAATAAGTATCTAAAGCCTGATTTGAACTTGGGAAGATGAGTCTTCCTGATCCCACACCCAGCACCTCTATCCATTGCACCAACTAGTTGCCCCACATATTACACAGAGACATGTAATAAACATGCATAGGATGGAAGAGCTTACAAAGAACTTCATGAAGTTTACCTAGGAGAAAGAAGTTCCTGAATAGATAAAGGAAGACTTCATGAAGGAGCTGGCATTTGAACCAGGTTTGAAGTTGAGTAGGAAATGAAAGGGAAGCAAAAAGTCTTTCCATAAAGAGGAAATAGTATGAATAAAAACACAGAAAGATCCAGGATTCTTCTAGAAACAAATTCATCCCTATTGGTCATTGTGGAATATATGGAGGGGGAAGGGTATATGCTATAAGGCTGAAGAAGTAAGAGTATTACTATATTGTGAAGGGTCTTCAATGTCTGGCAAAGGAGATGAACCTATATCACCTATGTGGTAGGTGATAAGGAATCATTTTAGTGTTAAAAATGTATTTTCTCCATTATTGTTTCATTCTGAACTTAAAAATTAATAATAAAATATTTCCCTATACAATAGAACAGAACGATAGAAGTGCATATATGTATATATTTGCAATATATACATATATTATCTATTTGAAACTATGATTTTCTATCATGTACAATTTTTTAAATATACCATCAAGAAAATTTGTAATTTGTTTTTGTTCTTGTATCCCCAGAATCTTAACAGTGTTAGATAAAAATTGGGTACTTAAATGTTTGCTGATTGATTAGTACTTTCTAACCATAACTTTTTGTTTTTGTAGTGCTTTTACTTATTAAAACTTTTTTACATCTGTTTTTAAAATTATATACAGTGTTTATTGATTGATTTTTTTTTTAAACCCTTACCTTCTGCCTTAGAATCACTACTATGTATTGGTTCCAAGTCAGAAAAGTGGTAAGGGCTAGGCAATGAGAGTTAAGTGACTTGCCCAGGGTCACACAGCTAGGAAGTGTCTGAGGCCAAAATCGAACCTAGGACCTCCCCTCTCTGGGTCTGGCTCTCAATCCACTGAGCTGGCTAGCTGCCCTCCTGTTGACTGATTTTTAATCCATCATCTAAGTTTTTATTTTCTGATCTGGCTTCTTTTAGATATTCTTATATATAATTGCCCATTCTATGTGCTTGTTAACTATGCTAGTATTAGTAAACTTTCTTTTGCTTCTTTTCTTTTGGCTACTTTTTCATTCTAGCCTTTTTAGATTTTTCTTTTTGCTTTATTTCTTACTTCAAAGTTAATATAGTTATTAAGTACTTAGTATGAGACCATTGAACTTTGTGTCATCCTCTAAGAGACCTTCATCTCTGTGTTTCAGAAATTGAAATCAAATATATTTTATTTTATTCTCTCTAAATCTACTAAGAATTTTAGTTGGACTTAATACACAAGACTTAATAGAACTAAATCCAATATGACTTTTTGATTGCTGCACTGAAACTGTGGTATCTGATATAGCTACCCTCAGATTAATGAAGTTGCATATCTTTGAAAATATGAGCCTGGAATTAATTTTCTCAACCATTTGCCATCATATTACAGAAAGATATTTTATCAGTTATACAGTCATCTGATGCAACATGTCCTAACTTCAATCAAGCAACTGCTGTACGAGCATTTACTATCTATTGTCGATTTTGTATTCATCTCCATCACAAGGTATATAGGTTTAATGTTCTCCTATAATACATAGGGAAGCATGTTAACAAATTAGATTCATTACTGATTTGTTTCTGTCATTGTCTCATTGTTGAGCAGTTTGGTTCAGAAGGAAAAATTTATCTATCTTTTTTGGAAGAAACTGGATTTTGGTTAGAAAATCAGATTCTACCTCTTATTCGTGGACAAGAAGAAGCACAATTGAAGTCTTGCAGTGAAATTTACCAGAAAACTACTCAGGTTTGAATCTCCTTTAAACTGTGAGCCCCTTGAAAGCAGGAACTGTCTATTGCTTTTCTTTATATCCTCAGTGGTTAGCACAGTGCCTGGTCCAGTTGGCACTTAATAAATGCTTATTTTCCAAATTATAACACATTTTTTCTAGTGGTAAATTACTTTGATTTCGGATGTTGTTATTGATCTACTTTTAAATGATAACTTAGGATTCATATTCAGTTAAGAAAAGTTATAACCTATAGTGCAGTATAAATATTCAGAGCTCATTTGGTTGGTTCACATCTTATTTTTTTTGTTTGTTTTTTAACAAAATATTAAGATCTGAAAGTATAGTATTTGTGGAATTGGGATATCAACATGTTATGCTGTATTCTTATAGAACTATTTCTTATATAGTTACATAAATCTTTCAGAAAGAATCTAGTTTATCAAATTTTAGAAACTAGTTGAATTTTGAAATTTAAAAATTTTTTATTTTAGTGTTGATTTTTATCATTAACATGTCTTGTTAATCTATCTCTATCTTTTATAGGCCTATGTTACAGTCTGTAAAGATGCTATAATGGTTGGCTTTGGAGATTCCAAGTTTTACATGCAGCTTTTAAAAATAACTGTTGGAATTATGCAAACAGGTACATTTCATTTTTTGTTGACACAGCTTTCTTATAAATATAGATTCAGTATTTTTTTTAAAAAATGAATGATATGTATACTGTTACTTTATACCTTTGGCAATAAAATTGCTTTGAACAGAGTTTTTCTGGGTGTAGATAAATGGGGGAGATGCTCCTTTTTTTTTTTTTTTATAGAAAGTTTCAGTTGTTTAAAAGCTGATGTTAGGAACAATGCTCTGAGATGGAGAGATTACAGTAATAGTTTTAAGTAAGCCATGGGCTCCTTAAAGTTTGGCTTTATTTGATCCATCTAGTTCATTTGCCTGGACATGAAGAATGTATCTCAAGACTAGAAACCTTTACTGTTCACAGATGAAAATGGTTGGGGAAACTAAGGGAGCCTCTATTAGGAAAAGGGGGAGTGCTCCTCTGAGTTGCTTCTATGTAAAAATACCCATCTTGGGATCCATCCCGGTGTTCCAGAAATTATTTCTTTTTGTAATAAAGTTTAAAATACTCACAGAAAAAAGTTTTGGAGATGATTAATCAAACATTTGAAGAAATGAAATGTTCCATTTAAGCACTTTTCCTTAACTTATAGTAATATTGTATTGCTTATGCAAAGTTGATTCTTCACTATATTTTTTGATATTACACTTTTTTTGAAATCTATAGAATCTTTAGAAAATTAAATATATTTTATTTATTAAGTATGACTATTTCCATGAGATTTAAATAGTATAGGTATTGGAGAAATTCAACATTCTTTAAAAATTATATTCTCTTTGGTTTTTAGTTAATCTATTTTCATGATTATTCTTTTATTCTAAATTAATACCATCTTTTAGTTTATTTTTAAATTATTATTTACTTATTTATTTAGAATATTTTTCCATGGTTACCTGATTCTCGATTTTTTCCACCTCTCTTCCTTCCCCCTTCCCAGAGTTGACAATTAATTCCACTAGGTTATACATGTATCGTTGTTCAGAACCTATTTACATGTTATCCATATTTGCAGTAGAGTAATCTTTTAATGCCAATACCCCAATTATATCCCCATTGAATCACAAGATCAATCATATGTTTTTCTTCTGCATTTCTACTCCTAAAGTTCCTTCTCTGGATGTGGATAACATTCTTTCTCATAAGTTCCTCTGGATTGTCTTGGTTCATTGCATTGCTGCTAGTAGAAAAGTCTATTATATTTGATTGTGCCATAAAGTGTCAGTCTCTGTATGCAGTGTTCTCCTGGTTTTGCTCCTTTTGCTCTGTATCAATTCCTGGAGGTTTTTCCAGTTCACATAGAAATCTTCCAGTTCATCATTCTTTTCAGCACAATAGTATTCCATCACTATCAGATACCACAATTTGTTCAGCCATTCCGCAATCAATGGACACTCCCTCATTATCCAATTTTTTGCCACCACAAAGAGCACAGCTATGAATATTTTTGTACAAGTATTTTTCCTTATTTTCTTATTTTTCTTATTTTCTATTTGGGGTACAAACCCAGCAATGGTATGGCAGGATCAAAGGGCAGGCATGTCTTTTGTGCATAGTTCCAAATTGCCCTCCAGAATGGTTGGATTAATTCACTATTCCACCACTAGTGTATTAACGTCCCAGTTTTACCACATCCCCTCCAGCATTTATCACTTTCCTTTGCTGCCATATTGACCAATCTGCTAGGTGTAATGTGGTACCTCAGAGTTGTTTTAATTTGCATTTCTCTAATCAGGAGGGATTTAGAACCCTTTTTCATGTGATTATTGATACTTTTGATTTCTTCATTTGAGAACTGCCTACTCATATCTCTTCACCATTTGTCAGTTGGGGAATGGCTTGATTTTTTTTTTTTTAAATTTGACTTAGTTGCTTATATATTTGGGAAATTAAACCTTTGTTAGAGAGTTTGTTATAAAAATGTTTTCTCAGTTTGTTGCTTTCCTTCTAATTTTGGTTGCATTGGTTTTCTCTGTACAAAACCTTTTAAATTTGATGTAACCAATATCATTCATTTTATATTTTGTAATGTTCTCTGTCTCTTGCTTGTTCTTAAATTCTTTCCTTTCTCATAAATCTGACAGGTATTCTTTTCTATGTTCATCTAATTTATTCTTGATTTCATGACCCATATTTAAGTCATTTATCCATTTTGAATTTATCTTGGTATACAGTGTGAGGTGTTGATTTAGAACTGGTTTTTCCTATACTGTTTTCCAATTCTCCCAGCAATTTTTGTCAAATAGTAAATTCGTGTTCCAAAAGTCTGTGGTATTTGGGTTTATCGAACACTAACTTGCTGAGGTCACTTACCCCTAGTCTATTCCATTGATTTGTCTCTTAGCCAGTACCATATTTGTTTAGATGACCACTGCCTTATAGTACAGTTTAAGATCTGGTACTTCTAGGCCCCCATATTTCACATTTTTTTCATTATTTCCTTTGATATTCTTGATCTTTTATTGTTCCAGATTAATGTTGTTATTTTTTCTAATTCTATAAAAAAGTTTTTTGGTATTTTGACAGGTATGGCACTGAATAAGTAAATGTTTTATATTGTCTTTAGTGATTTTAAATGGAGTGTCCTTTTCTAACTCCTGCTGCTGAGTTTTGTTAGAAATATATAGAAACATTGATGATTTATGTGGGCTCATTTTTGTACCCTGCAAAATTTGCTAATGTTTTTAATTATTTCCACTAGCCTTTTAGTTGATTTTCTGGGATTCTTTAAGTATACCATCATATCATCCACAAAGAGTGATAGTTTAGTTTCCTCACTGCCTACTTTAAATCCCGTCTTTCTTCTCTAATTGCCACTGCTAGCGTTTCTAGTACATTATTAAATAATAGAGGTGATAATGGGCATCCTTGCTTCACTCCTGATCTTATTGGGAAGGCTTCTAACTTATCCCCATTGCAGATGATACTTATTTATGGTTTTAGATATATATTGTCTATTATTTGAAGAAGGGCCCTTCTATTCCTATACTTCCTAGTATTTTTAGTAGAAATAAGTGTTGTATTTTGTCAGTCTTTTTCTGCATCTATTGAGATAATCATGTGATTTATGCTGGTTCGATTATTGATATGGTCAGTTGTGTGGATGATTTTCCTCATATTAAACCATCCTTGCATTCCTGGTATAAATCCCACCTGGTCATAGTGAATAATCCTTGTGATAACTTGCTGGAGTCTTTTTGCTAGTATTTTTGTATCTATGTTCATTAAGGAGATTGAGCTGTAGTTTTCTTTCTCTGTTTTTGGTCTGCCTGGCTTTGGAATCAATACCATTTTTTGTGCCATAAAAAGAATTTGGTAAGATTCCTTCTTTCCCAATTTTTCAAAAAATTTGTATAGTATTGGGATTAGTTGTTTTTTAAATGTTCGATAGAATTTACTTGTGAATCCATCTGGCCCTGGGGATTTTTTCTTAGAAAGTTCCTTGATGTCTTGTTCAATTTCTTTTTCTGAGTTGGGATTATTTAAGTATTCAATTTCCTCTTTTGTTAATCTAGGCAATTTATATTTTTGTGAATATTCATTCATTTCACCTAGATTGTCATATTTATTGCTATATAATTGGGCAAAATAGTTCTTAATAATTACCTTAATTTGCTCTTCATTAGAGGTAAGATCACCTTTTTTCATCTTTGATACTGTTAATTTGATTCTCTTTTTTTTAAACAATTTTTTACAAATAATTCTTTAGAGTTAAGTGCTTTTTTTGTTGTTTGCTCATTTTTCCTATGTAATTATAGGTAGGGTCTGTTTTCTGGGAAGTTGGGATACCCTCTTAAACTTCAGTCCTTGCTTGGTGTTATTCTCAGTTTATTTTCTGGGGCTGAGGGCTGAGAGCTCTGGGAGCCCCTTCCCCCTGCTAATTCAGTTGACCCTTGAGATTCAGATGGCTTAAGGACTTGCCTCAGGTTTAGGTATAAGCTTTTGATTTCACTCTGACCTTGATCAGGTTAGGGGCTGATCAGATTCTAGCCTCAGGCTTAGTTTCAGGTTTTTGGTCTTGCTGTGTACCTCATCCAATCAGGCTCTTGATTTCCCTGGCTTGGAGCTCCACTCTGAACTTTAGGCAGAAAGATTAGTATTTAGTACTATGAGTCACCCCAGACTGTGTGCTATGCCTTTATCCTAAGCCCAGACTGGGATTCCTGGCTTTGCTCTGGGCCCACATGGATCAGCCCACTTCAGCCCAGACTGCCCGGGCTAGGACTCTGGACTTCTCCACAGGTTTGAAAATCAGGGTATGTGGGTTGGCTTGTACCACTATTTGGCCAGGCAGGATCTTGGGGCCTGGGTGTTGGCTTGGACATTGGTGTGGGATGGTGGAAGTGTGTGGCTTGCTTTTGACTTGCTCTTCCCTGCTTGCTACAGCCTTTTGCTGGCTCTGTTGTCCTCATCCCAGTTCCCCATTCTGCCTACCTTTTGGGTTTTTCTTTTCTTGAAAATTGTTTCACTCTGTCTCCTTGTTGGTTCTTTCACTCCTGTATTCATTTTGTGGTGATATTTTAATCTTTGTCAGAGTGGATTCTCTTGGTGACATGGAGCAGCTCTGGTTCACTCCATTTTGGCTCAGTCCCCAGAATGCCATCTTTTAGTTTAAAAAAAAAATTTTTTTTTTGGAATTTTTTTTTTGATTCTTTTATTATCTTGATACTGATTTTGGTGGAATCTCTTATCTATACTCCTTTACTTGATGATCTCATCAGCTTCCATTGATTTAATTACCATCTCTATGCTAATAATTCTTATATTTACCTATCCTTTCTGAACTTCTCTGCTGATCTCCAGTCTCAGATCTCTAACTGCCTTTCAAACATCTTGAACTGTACTTCATAAAACTTTTTACAGCCATGCCCAAAACTAAACTCATTAGTTTTCTCCCTAAACTCTAAAGGGGGTGGTAGATTGAGTTTCAGGCCTGGAATCAGGAAGACTCAGCTTCCTGAGTTCTAATACAGTTTCAAACATTTACTAGCTGTTTGACACTTAGGGCAAGTCATTTAACACAATTTGTCTCAGATTCCTCATCTGTAAAATAAACTTTAGAAGGAAATGTCAAAACATTCCAGTCTCTTTGCCAAAAAACCACAGTCACACAGAAAATCAGACAAGATTGAAAAACAATTACTGAGCAACAACAAAAACCCTCCCCATCCTTCTTTATTATCTTAGAAGGTGCCACTATCCTCCCAGTCCCTCAGGCTTATAGTCTAGTTTTCATTCTGGCCTTCTCACCATCTCTCATGTCTAATCTATTGCCAGTGTCTGTCCATTTCACCATTGCAACATCTCTTGAATATGTCCCCTTCTCTCCTCTGACACTGCCACCACTCTAGTTTAGGCCCCCATCACCTCATGCGTGAATTATTGCCACAGCTTGGTAGTGTTGTACCTTCCTCAAGTTTACTCCAATCCATTCTCCATTCAGCTACTAAATATTATAGAAACAAAGGGAGCCACTGATGCATTCTGAAAAGGGTTCTAATGGGCAAAACTTTTTAAATTATGTAACTTGGGAATGTATTTGAACCAAGGATCTGAGTAGAACCTTTTTGACAATTTAATTAGCATAATGCTAGTTATATAATTGTATTAAGTGATTTAAAAACTCATATTAATTAAAATGTTAAAATTTGTTTGTCATTGCTTTTCTACTCCTTGTTTTTTAGAGAGAGGGTATTTTTGCATTCCATCACTCCTTTGTATTCTCAAAGAGATGACAGCAACTTCTTTAATTGAGAAACCTAATTCAGATGAAGAAATTGAAACTTTTTTTGATTTGATTCAGAAAACATTCCAGAAAATGTTGGAATGTGTTGCATATAGTTTCAAAAAACAACAAGAAGAAGGCCTACAGGTATTTCTATAGCTTTATTAAAGTAATTCATTTCATATTAAATTTACTTATTGAACTGAAGTTTTGACTCATAAAATCATGACCAGAAATGAGTTGAGGTGGAATTTCACTTTAAAGGTTTCAACTTGTACTAAAAATATAGTTTGATATGCAAGTTAGTTACCTTATGTTACTACAAAGAATATATAGTCTAAAAATGGAGTTAATTTATTTGTCATGTAGATAATGACCCAAACAGTCTTCATTTATTTCCTAGCCCTCTTTAACTTTATTTAATTTTTTAGTATTATTATTTCATTTCTGTAAGCACTTACTCTTTTGACTTAGACTATTATAACTCTCCTTCCTACACACCTGCCAATTCCTTCTTCCACTTCTACCACTTAGCCAAATACTTTTATACTTTGTTCATCGCATTTTACTTTAAATTCATTTTAGAGGTTATATACTCTCATTCTTTTCTTCTCTGGAGGGTTCAGCACACAAACAGGTTATATATTTTTCCATCTGAAAAGTAAAAAATATATATATATTAGGAAAAATTTTAAAATAATCATTTAGGACATATCATTTCTCATACTTATTCCTTGTTTTGCCCTTGGCTAAAAGGTAGTTGAATTTTCATTTATATTTTGTTATCCTTCACTGGTAAAAATGTTATAACAAACACAGATCATTAAAACTAGACTTCTTACTTTTTATAAACAGTTTGAACTAATTTAAGATTATGTGTAGTGCTAGGAAAATTTTCATTTTGTTTGACGATGTGTTAAAAAAATAAGCTGTATGATTTTTCTCTATGGATTTAGACCAGTAAGAAACCTTAGAAGCCATCATTTTCCAACTCCTTCAGAGAGATAATGAAAATTATAGAATTGTCCACAGTCACACAACTAGAAAAAATTGTGTTTTTTTTTCATATTAAAAAAGGAGATGAACTTTAGAAATCATCTTGTCACAACTTCATTTTGCAAATCAGGAATTTAGAAAAAGTGAATTGACTTGCCTGAAGTCATAAAACATTTGAATGGTGTTTTTTCTACTAAGTCAGTGTTTCCCACATCACATTGTACTATGGACCACTCTACCATAGATAGCCATATTTCTGAGACATTAGAGTAGACAGGAGAGGAGGAGAAACAATCTAGGAGTTAAGGCTAAAAGAAACAGGTAGGAGAAAGAGAATATAAAGAGGAGGAATATAAATGCAGGTTTTAAAAAAATTTGTATTTTAAAAAGTAGACTTGGTAGTAAAAAAATTCTAGATGGGTAGAAATTTTCCAAAGGCTGATGAGAAAAATTGTGCTATATCATGGGATTTTGATGATATATGGTAGTAGGAATAATATGGAATGATGTAATAAGATGATTTTACAATTTTACCATAACTCATCTTTCCCTATTAAATATTTCACTAGAGATAATGGAAATTGCAAATTTTAGTTGTGTGAGTTTGTTCATATAAAACTCTACCATCTTATAGTACTGATAAGCATATGAAATTGCTGAAAAACTAAAAGTAGAAGGAGAAATTATGAGAATTGATATTTCACAGACTAATTACTAATTAGACCTTGGATCCTAAGATCAATGTTTAATGTTTATCTATTTTCAGTTAATATTTAGAGATTACTTTAACTCTATTAAAATAATTGTTTTGTTTTGTTTTAGTTACTGTATTCTATTCAAGTACCTCTTCATGAATTTATAAATGCTGTCCAGTCTTGGCATATGAATACATCAGTACATCAAGGAATGCTTTCCACTCTTTTAGCTGCAGTAGTGGTTGAGATAAGTCATAAATTACGAAAGGTAAAGTATACTCTTCCAGAAAATAACACATGGTTATACTCTTAATTTTCACTACATAGGATTACATTTTTCAGTAATAATTTATTTGAAGGTTTTAAAAAAGAATGGTCAGAAAGAATTCTGAATACTTATGCATCTTTTAAAGAAGATTTTTAGTGAAACTTTGAATTGATGTTTCCTACAACTACTAAGTAAGGCTTTAATTTATATTCAATCAAGCATTACAAACAAAAGATGTCATATTTATTTATAACTTGAATCAATATTTTGTGAATGATAAACTTGGCACAGTTCTGTTGTGAAATATGCAAAAAATATTAAATACCTGGATCTGATCACAAGGTTAGATAGCTAACGGTAGAATTGTAATATGAACCTAGACTCTTGACTTAAAATCCAGTGTTTTTCCTCCTGCTTCGTGCTGCCTGTCACATGCTGTGAAACTTGGGCAACTAGGTGGCATAATAGATAGAATGCCTGGCCTGGAGTCAGGATGACCCGAGTTCAAATTCAGTTTCCGATACTTAACTAGCTATGTGACACTGGGCAAGTCACTTAAACTCTGCTAATCTCATTTCCTGAACTATAAAATGGTGATAATAACAGCACCTACCTCTCAGATTTGTTGTGATAATCAAATGACATATTTATAAAACCTGCATTAGAGTAAATACTATATAAATGATGATTCTCTTCTTGCATTTTCAACATTTTTGCACATTTTAGTAGTATCTAAAGTCATTTTAGACAAGCTGTTAATATTTGTTGGTGACTACCATGTTCTTAGCATTAAGATCAATTTAGCTACATTAAAATCAGAAAACTATTTTAAGAATAAACTACAGTAGGGTTGTATTGGAAATACAACAGATTTTTCTACCATTGTATAAAGTTTTATGTTCATATCAGCAATATTACACATGTACTGGTAGTTATACTTTAAAGCTATAATGGAATTATAAAAGTTAAAGAAACAGCTCAAGTGATCCAAATGGAAGAGCCTCTACATGGAGTTAGATGAAGCAGCAGTTTTTGTTAGAAGGATAATGTATGACAGGGAATGTGATTAAGGTATATAATATAACAAATGAAGAAACTTGTTCATAGAATGGAAGACTATTAGACATAAAAATCACCAATTTGTAGCTAGTTTTAGGGCAAAACAGAGAAAGTTCCACAAGATCGATTCAGTACTAAAATTTACAAAATGTTTATCTTTTGGAACTAGTAATGTAAAAACAGTAAGCTTAAGAAGTATTTAGGTAAAGATCTGACAAGTTATTACAGAGAATGTTTGGTTTGAACTTTTGTGATAAGTTTCATTGAAATTCAGATGTCTCTTGTTGCCAGTTCTTAGAATGTCAGAGTTGTCCATTTTTTATGGCCATCTTTAGATTATTACACAAATCTGATTCTCTAGTAATCTAAATGACTCAGTATATTTTCAAGGCCTTTTTCTTAGGTGTTTCTGTTTTGTAGTAGAATTTTAATTATCCTGTTCCTCCACATAAGGAATTGAGTGGGCCTTGAAAGTTAGCTCCTTGAAAGTCTATCTTAATTTAAAAGTTCTGGTAAAGAATATTTTTGGCAAAACATTTTTAGATAAAGACTCCTTACCTATTAACTTAAGTCATATTAAAATTTGTTACAGATGTTTAATTGATAATGGAAGGCAAAGAAAGTTTATGATTATATCCAATTAAAATAATTTAAATTTTTTGTTTACTGACCAAAAAAATCAACAAGATCCCCTGAAACTAGTTTAAAGCTTATTTTAGTGTATGTTTCATGTTGGAAGATTAAATCTTTAAAATAGAACTTTCGCTTTTTTATATTGTATCATTTTTATTTAAAAGTAACATGCGATATGTGATATTTGGTTTATATTCTTTTGACATGTAAACTTCTAAGCTATTAAGCTACTTACTAGTAGGTAGTTAAATATAAGAGAGTTCTTTAATAATTGAAAACTGAAACTTTCTCCTTTAGCTTCAACAGATTTTTAAAATCTATAATAGTCTTTTGCTAAGGGCTAAAAGGGAAACTCAGGACTGGACCTTACCCTAATATTCATTATATTTAATTAAAGAGTAGGACACATCAAAAGAGTTTGGATGGATTTTTTTGTCTTTAAAAGATTTTACAAATGCAATATTCACTGCAAATACTAATAAATTAAAAAGAGGTTAAATCTCCCAACTAAAGCTACAGAATTTGAATGTATAATTTTATTAAATGGAAATGATTTTGTATTTTAAGTAGAATAAAAGCAACACTTGTTTTGTGTCTTTCTGAATATATGTGCTTTTAAGCCTCTGTTACCTTTCAATTCAATCATTTCCTAGAACACTATTATTTATCAGATACTGTGCATTGTGGTAGGGCTATGAAGACAAAAATGTACTAGGTCTCTCCCTTCAAGTAGTTTACAGTCTCTTGACAAAATAAAACATGGACATATGTAGGTAAATATTAGATCAAGGAAGTCTGAAGATGTAACAATTAGAATAATTAGGTAAGGTCCCTTGAGCTGGCAGTGTGAGCCAGATTTAGAGGGGCATATCATAGGTATGAGAGGAGAGCCATACAACTTGTACAAATGCAAAGAAGAAGGAAAAATTTTGTAAATACCTAATTGTCTAGTTTGGCTAGAATGTAGAAGAAATGAAGAATCAGACAATAACCAGGAAAGAGGAATATTTCATGCAATCCAAAGGAAAGGAAAATATAAGGCATGGTTGTTAAAGGACTAGAAGCAACCTGAGGAAAAAAACATTTTATTTAGCAGATGAGATATTCTTATGAGCAATAAGCCTTTGCCCTCAAGAATTTGTATTCTACTGGAAGGAAATAATAGATAAATAAACAAATATATACGCAATATAAATATGAATTGGAGGCTGTTCATGGTTATCATTAATAGGCTCTGGTAAGAGGAGACACTTGAGCAGTATACTTGGAAGAGAGCTGGGGTTCCCATTGGAGGACAACTGAGGCAAAGGCTTAGAGTTGAGATGGAATGTCACTGATGGAGAGTGTCACATAGGCCAATGTGACTGGAATGTAAAGTATTTGAGGAGAATAATGTGTAATCAACTTGAAATATAAATTTGGAGCCAGAATATGAAGGCTTCTAAATGCCAATAAAGAAGAATCTGTAATTTATCCTAAAGGTAATAGGTCACTGCTCAAGTTCTTTAAGTTGACATGTTATGGTCAGACCTATGTCTGAGGAATGATAGGTTGGCAGCTTTATGGAAAATAAGTTATACAGAGGAGAGATTATAGGTAGGGACGCCAGTATCATTTGGATGATAATTGTGTGTTTGGAGATAGGAGAAATATACAAGTGGAATTGACTAGAGGAGTTGGCAGGCGATTGGGCATCAGGGTTGAAGGGTTGCTCACCCAGATTACTATAAGAATGGTGGTATTTTTTACATTACTGAATTCTAACATATTCATCCGTTCACCAACAGCTCACATGTAATAAATGCTTTTAAATGAGACAGCTAAGACTTGTAGAGATAGATATTGTGATGTGGGTGGTAGGAAGATGAGGATGGATGGGTAGAAGGGAAAAGGAAGGTAGGAAAGCCAGAGGAAGGGAAGGAAGGTATCCGGTCCCCAGCCCTAGTGGGGAAATTGACCCAAGCCCTTCAGAGCTCAGTAAATCAGGCTACAACTTTAGGGATAGAATAGCTGGGTTTATTTAAGTAAGGAAAAGTTAGGTAAGGGGAAAAGCTAGAAGTAGATCTCCGAGGGGACCAAGGCTCTCCTTGGTTCTCCAAAAAAGGTGCTTCCACCGGTTGGAGAAAAAGGTGCCAAAAACCCATGCTCTCCCTTTCTCTTATACCTTCCTCAGACACCTGTTATAAAGAAAAAGAGGATACTTTACTCCTAGGGGATATATGGATACTGGTGAGGGAAGCTGTGTCTCTGTATTCCCCTAGGGTGCTGGTGAATGGGGGAACACACCAACCCAGTCACCCTTGTTAGATGTTATAATTCCCCTTCTAAATAACAGTGCCCAGGAAGGACGGACCCTAAATGGTCAGGTGGATGGGTAACCCTTTCAGGTCCCACCTGGGGTTGGATCAATTTTGGGCTCTGATTAACCTTGGATCACGTTTTTCATCTGACTGTGTTTGCTCCCTCCCCAAGGGTCATGATATAATGACCACTCAGGGTACTTATTAAATTCTTTATCTATGATCTTAAATAGAGAAAGGATAATCAGGATACAGATTGGGGATTGAGGACCCTGTCAAGCTAATATCTATAGGCTATGATCCCTCAGGACTAGAGGCTATTGATTCAGTAAAGCTGGAGCTATTGTTCTTCACAACCCTCTCTGATTTAGCTTGGCCACTGCCAAACCAGAGATAGTAGTCTTCTCTGTGGATGCAGCTGTATTGATGATTTCCTCTCAGCTTTCCTATTATCACTTTGTGATGTGTTAGCCTTCACAGCCTTCAGGAAGTAACCAACCTTAAAAAACCACTCTCTTCTTCTCAGACCTCTTTCCCTCCTGCTCACCACCTGGGCCCAGATACCTAAATAGCTATGATGATTCAGATGCCTAAAGATCTAGGGAGATTCAGAGAGAACCAATGACCAACTCTGACCAACGGTCAGAGACCCAAAGATCAATGGTCAAAGGCCCCCTTCCAGATGGCTGTTGGGGTATTTATACTCTCAGACCAACTGACTTTTGCCCCTGGCTCACAGCATCTGGGAACATTCCCATGTCTCCAACTGTCTCCCCTGTCAATCAAGGTGAGACCAACATTTCCCAGAGTTTGAACATAACACACCTCCCCCAAAGGAAGTGGGAGGTGTCTGAGGAAGTTAGAGTAGAGGATCCTGGAAGAGATAGTCTCCTAGGGTTAGTACATTTTAAAATGCACAATATTCTTTTCCTTTTAATTGTTTTTATAGAGGAAACTTCAAAAATTCATCTCCTTTGAAAATTTCTCTATTGTGTGAAATGTAGATTGTTCTTAGGGATTGATTTTTCAAATAACTACTTTTAATATAATTTTTCTTTTTGAAGACAAATATGTGAATATATTTAGAAAGGATTTTGCCCTCTCTTCAATAGAAAAGGATTTTGACCTGTTCCTATGTGACAGTTATTAGAGATTTCAAAGATTTGAGATTTCTGATCAGTTAAAAATAGTGTGCTTTAAGTCCCTTATCCCTGTTGGCCTTAATTCCTTGTCTGTAAAATAAGCTGGAGAAGGGAAAGGCAAACCACTCCAGTATCTTGGCCAAGAAAAGCCCAAAAGAGTTCATGAAGAGTCACACGTTACTGAAGTGGACTGAACAACAACTAACCTCTTGTTCTGTCTCTACAACTCCTTGACACAATATTCTTATAGATTCCATCTGGTTTCTGTTTTATATAACCTATGAGCCTGAACCTTTCTTCTTCTGAATTATCTATATCTATCCTGTTTCTCACCCTCTTAGTTGTTAATTCTCTTCTGGTCGATCCTTTAGGGTTTGCCTAAATAATTGATTCATACTTATTACTCTGACTATTTATTGATATCCTATTACTTTAGTCTTGTCACGTGATTTCAGGCCTCAAAGCAGGGCTACCTTGAACTTTAGCTTATAGGTCCATTACCATACCCTGTTTATTCTTGTGCTTATCTCTCTCATATTTTGCATTCCCATGCAGGCTTAATCTCCTTGCCCTGTAGCCACAACTTACTGTTACCTACTGTTTTGGCATTGATGCTACTTCTGTTTGCCAAGTTTCATCCACAGCAACTGCTGTCATGGACAGCCACAGATGGCACTTTGGGGATTCTCAAAAGTATACTGGTTAGTGGCAGATTTCCCTGATTTTTTCTTAAGGGTAGAGCTTCTAAGGATCATCCAAAATAAAGTTGTGTAGAAAAAAAGATGTTAAATAAATTCAGAAAGTTATTTACAGAGTTGGAGAGTGGGATAGAAAATGCATTTTCTAAAATTGGTGATTTTTAAAATTAATTTATTGTACACAGTGGCATAATTGATTTTAAATTCAAACCTAAAATCTGAAGGAATTAACTCTTCTATTATAAAAGTATTATTCTCCCTAAAAAGTGATTATACTTTGAGTAGATTGTGGAATGAGGAGAAAAGACATTTTAGTGTTTTTTGTGTTTAAAAGTAATGTGGGGTCATAAATAAATAGTATAGTTATTATTATATAATAATATAATAAATAATATATATAATATATAAGATAGTTATCCTTTTCAACATCCATATTAGTGTTTTCATTATCTAATGTGAAATATTAAAGGTACTGATAACAGGAGGATGAAACTTTCTTATTAGGCCAAATGAGCTAATTCTGCCTTAGGGTGAGATCATAAAGAGTTGAAAGAGAATTTGGAAAATTTGAGTTTAGATAATCAAAAAAACCCAAAAAGAGGATCCATAATGAAAGGATTCAAAATAGAAAGGCAAGGAGAATCAAGTGTGTAATTCTAAGAGCAAAAACCAAAAAAAGAAAATGGAAAATCAAACACATTTGAGATAGGTTTGTCATTGGGTTTTGTGTGAGGAAAACTAAGAAGAGAACCAGACCTTGAGGCATGGGGGAAATATGTAGCTACCTAAATAGCAATTTTATCCCCAGACCACAAGTTGGGTACAGTGAGACCAGTTGTATCTGTAGCACTTGGACAGTGCTTTTTTTTTTCTCTCTCTAGACATAAAGGAAATGTTTTGGCCTTAAACTAGAAAAGTATGAGATATAGGTAAGATTAGGAATATCTTGCATCATTCCAAGAAATAAGGAGCTCAGGAAGGGGATATGACCAAATGGACTGGGAAGGGATTACTTAAACTTGTAGCAAACTGAGTATTGTGAATCTCTATTTCTCATTTACCAATTATCATTTTTATTTGACCCTGAAATATATTAAATATTTGAACCCTTACTTTTTTTTTAAATTGAGGTAAAGAACCCTATTTTATGTATTTGACATGATATGACATGGAATCAAATAGATAAAATGAGAAATGTACATGACCTAAGGCCACTGATTTTTCATAGATAAAATTCTATCACTTTATCTCAAATTCTGTCATTAAAATATTAGTTTAAGAATCACAGTTTCAAGAGACCCTAATAGATAAATGCTTTAAGTCCTTTAGCTTGGGAAAGCTTTGAGTCTTATAAAGTTCCTTGCTTTAGAGCAGTGGTTCCCAAACTTTTTTGGCCTACTGCCCCCTTTCCAGAAAAAATATTACTTGGCCCCCTGGAAATTAATTTTTTAAAAATTTTAATAGCAAATAATAGGAAAGATAAATGCACCTATGACCATTACCGCCCCCCTGGGTCGCTGCAGCACCCACCAGGGGGCGGTGGCGCCCACTTTGGGAATCACTGCTTTAGAGCCACAAAGTTAGTATTCCCGGGGTAGTAAACAAAACTATGTTAGTCACTTAAAGGAATTGAGGATTACAAGTTATATTTATTTGTACTTGAGTGGGTACTTTATATGCATAATTATCAATAATATGCTTGAGGACTGTAATGTATATATGCATATGCATATACATATACATTTTGTTGTTGTTTAGTTGTAGCTAACCTTTTGTGACTCCCATTTGGGATTTTCTCATCAGAGTTACAGGAGTAGTTTGCCATTTCTTTCTCCAGGTGATTTTAAAGATGAAGAAGTTTAGGCAAGCATGGTTAAGTGACTTATCCAGGGTCACACAACTAGTGTCTGAGGCCAGATAAGTCTTCCTGACTCCAAGCCCACTGCTCTTATCTACTGCACTAAATACTATTATAGGGATTATAGGGGTTTTAGTTTAGCAGAGAGCAGGATTGATTGACATGGAGGCAGGTGCCAGAACTTTGCAAGACTGGCAAAGTGTCATTTAGACTCTCACTGATTCCCTGTATGGTGGGAGTTAGAGATTCACTTATTCCCTGTATGGAGAGAGCTGTATTTCCCCTTATGAGGTTCCTGTTTTAACATGATACCATCTACAGTCAAGAGACCCTGTGAAGGAGTAAGGTTGAGTTTGAGGTTTAGGCTCAGTGGTGGACACTAGGTTCAAAATCCTCACTCCCTCTCCTAAATTGGATTTACCAACGATCATCAAGACTTCAGTGGAAGCAGCTACAGAAGATCATCTCTAGCTCTTAGACACATACATGAGAAATCCCATCCTACACAGCTGGACCTGCTCACCATCCAGTCTCTGGATTGGTTAGAGTTAAGGCAGTTATTTAGTTTGTAGCTGATTAGTGTAGGTTTCTCCCTCCTGGACTTTTGGAAAGAGACCCTAGTAATTAAGTTTAACCTACCCATTCCCTTCCATTCCTGACCCAGTGTTTAGTAAATCTCTCAAATATGTTATACTCTCCTTTTAACTTCTTTTCCCAAATACCTTGATTGGCACCTCAAGGACCCACAGTGTTTGCCCCAGAAGATACCCTGTTTCCCACTGTTACTAGCACCTATACCCAATCATGTACCAATCCCACATCAAGGAGTTATATTTTATTCTTCCAGATTTATTTCATTCTTTCAATACATATGATGTCCCAAAATGTTGGTACAGTTTTCATTCATTAAACATTTAATAACTTCTTCCTATGTTCCAGGCACTGTCCAAGTGCTACAGATACAAAAAGAGGTAACAGAAAGTTCCTGACTGCATGATCTTGAAGTCTGGTGACTTAAATTCTAATAATTTAAAACTACACTAAGACTTTTGGAACACCTGATATAGTGTGACTGTGTGTGTATTGGGGTTGGGGGTTAAGTCACATACTTAAAATCATAGTTTACAGTCAAAAGGACTAAAGCCACATTTGAGAAAATATCTGCAAGTTACACTTCTCACTTATTTCTTTCCTCCCCTCCCTTCCTCTTCTCACCCATACTTTATATTTTTTTTAATTTTTAAATTTAATTTTTTAGAAAATTTTTTTCCATGGTTACATGATTCATGTTCTTACTCTACCCTCCACCCTCTCAACTCCCCCACAATAGTATTCCATCACCAACATATGCCACAATTTGTTCAGCCATTCCTCAATTTAAGGGCATTCCCTCATTTTCCAGTTTTTTGCCACCACAAAGAGTGTGGCTATAAATATTTTTGTACATGTCTTTTTCCTTATGATTTCTTTGGGGTACAAACCCAGCAGTGGTATGGCTGGATCAAAGGGCAGGCAATCTTTTAGCACTCTTTGCTCATAGTTCCAAATTGGCCTTCCAGCTTGGTTGGATCAATTCACAACTCCACCAGCAATGCATTAATGTCCAAATTTTGCCACATCCCCTTCAACATTTATTACTTTCCTTTGCTGTCATTTTAGCCAATCTGCTAGGTGTAAGGTGGTACCTCAGAGTTGTTTTGATTTGCATTTCTCTAATTATTAGAGATTTAGAACACTTTCTCATGTGCTTATTGATACTTTTGATTTATCTGAAAATTGCCTATTCATGGCCCTTGCCCATTTCTCAATTGGGGAATGGCTTGATATTTTATATAATTGATTTATCTCCTTGTATATTTGAGTAATTAGACCTCTGTCAGAGTTTTTTGTTATAAAGATTTTTTCCTCAGTTTGTTGTTTCCCTTCTGATTTTGGTTGCATTGTTTTTGTTTGTACAAAACCTTTTTAATTTAATATAATCAAAATTATTTATTTTACATTTTGTAGTTTTCTCTAACTCTTGCTTGTGTTTAAACTCTTTCCTTTCCCAGAGATGGGACAAGTATACTATTCTGTGCTCACCTTATTTACTTATAGTTTCCTTCTTTATATTTAAGTCATTCACCCATTCTGAGTTTATCTTGGTGTAGGGTGTGAGATATTGATCTAAACCTACTCTCTCCCATATTGTTTTCCAATTTTCCCAGCAGTTTTTGTCAAATAGTGGATTTTTGTACCAAAAGTCGGGCTCTTTGGGTTTATCATACACTGTCTTGCTGATATCACTTACTTCAAGTCTATTCCACTGATCCTCCCTTCTGTCTCTTAGCCAGTACCATATTGTTTTGATGATTGCTGATTTATAGTATATTTTATAGTAGTTTAATAACTGGTACTGATGGGCCACCTTCCTTCACGTTTTTTTCCCATTATTTCCCTTGATATTCTTGATTTTTTTGTTCTTCCAAATGAACTTTGTTATAGTTTTTTCTAATTCAGTAAAAAAGGTTTTTGGTAGTTTGATAGGTATGGGACTAAATAAGTAAATTAATTTGGGTCGAATGGTCATTTTATTATGTTAGTTCGTCCTACCCATGAGCAATCGATGTTTTTCCAATTGTTTAGATCTATTTTTAATTGTTTGGAAAGTATTTTGTAGTCATGTTCGTATAATTTCTGTGTTTGTTTTGTTAGATAGATTCCTAAGTATTTTATATTGTCTAGGGTGATTTTAAAATGGTATTTCTCTTTCTAACACTTTCTAATGCAATGTGTTGGAAATATGTAGAAATGTTGATGCTTTTTATGCATTTATTTTGTATCCTGCAACTTTGCTAAAGTTGTTGATTATTTCCACTAGCTTTTTAGTTGACTCTCTAGGATTTTTTAAGTAGGCCATCATATCATCTGCAAAGAGTGATAGCTTAGTCTCCTCATTGCCTATTTAAATACCTTCAATTTCTTTTTCTTCTCTAATTGCTGCTTCTAGTGTTGTGAGGAAGATTAGGTAGTTATTAATTAGGTATTAAGGATGTACCTAGCAGGAAGGCTGGAAAATTCCAAGATGGAATGAAGGAGCAGGAAGTAGGTGCCTTAGGCTCTGAGAGAGAGACTCCATTAGGAGTTGTCAAAAACTGTTGTTAGCCCTGGGAGGTCTCAGAGTAAAGGACACCCTGCATCCTGATTTCCCTGGGATCCTGAGTGGTGGTGATTTCCAACAAGAGGACAAGACTAACAGAGAAGCACCAAGAAGAGGAGAAGTTTGTGATCTGGTGGACAGCATCTCAAGCACACTCTTTCTTCTTGGATATCTTGGACCACCTAGGCTTTTGGCATCCTTATCATCCTTGGATAACCGTGAGCCCCAAAGCCACCCTCAGCCCTTTAGCTGTGCTGATCAAATCTGGCTGGAACCAGGTTTGATGCAGCCCTCTCTGTGACTCCTGCACTGCTCCTTTGGCCCTGTCTGCTAGATCACTAAGATTAGAGTAGAGAAGTCCTCCCTTTGCCCTGTGGTTTTGTCATTAGGTTTTAAGTATAGAAATCCCTTTCCCACCTTTTAGTTAAACATAATTAAACCAGTTAAAACCCTTTTACCTTGCCTGCTTGTTTCAAGACTGGCCTAGGGGAAGCTGGGTGACAGTTAAGACCAACTGCCATTCCTGTGTTAATCCAGTAAACTCTGGTCTTTCCATCCTGGTCCAGTCTCTCCTATAACCCAGTGTGTGTACCCACAACTATTTAGATTTATTATAACATCCCTGGTGCCCTCCATTATCTATTTTCCACACTAGTGTTTCTAGTACAATGTTAAATAATAGAGGTGATAATGGACATCCTTGTTTCATGCCTGGTCTTATTGGGAAGTCTTCTAATTTATCCCCATTGCATATGATGCTTGTTGATGGTTTTAGATATAAACCATTTATTAATTTTAGGAAAATTCCTTCTATTCCTATAATTTCTAGTGTTTTCAGCAGGAATGGGTATTGTATTTTGTCAAAGGCTTTTTCAGCATCTATTGAGATAATCATATGATTTTTGTTTGTTGGCTTGTTGATATGGTCAATTATGTGGATGGTTTTGCTAATGTTGAACCATCCTTGCATTCTTGGTATAAATCCCACCTGATCATGATGGATAACCCTCATGATCACTTGCTGGAGTCTTTTTGCTAGTATTCTATTGTTGTAAGGTAGATTAATAAATTCTTATTTAAGAGACTTAGCAGGCAGGGCTGAAGGATTCTAAATGGAATGGGGAAGCAGGAAGTGTGTTTTTTCTCTCTCAGAGATGGACTCTATAGTGGTTGGGAACAAGTTATAGCTGATCCTGGGAGACCTCAGAGGAAGTGGAGTTTGTACCCTGATTTCCTGATATCCAGAAGGAGGATTTTGCCTGTAGGAGGTTAGGTAGAGACTATAAAATCTATCGTGAGTTGCTGGCCAGGTCAGTTTGGTTTAGCTCCCTGAGTTACCCAATTGAAGAAGTACTGGCTGAAGACCTAGGAAAGCTGTACCATCACTGGAATGTGTCAGGACTTTGCTGTGAGGATATCCATTATAGACCTGCTATCCTTTGGGCCCTGTCTTGCTTTGCAAAGTTCTCAGTTCAGTGTAGATAAATCCTTCCTCTGACCCTGTGGTTTGCCCATAGGCTGGAGGAATAGCAACCACTTCTCCCTTCTTTAAACTATGGTTTATTTAAGTTAAACTTGTTTATAAGCCCTCTGTAAGCACTGCTCCCCCTAGAAAAAGAGTGTGTGAAACCAGCAAGTAAATGACAAGAGGGCTTTTTATAGTTCTATTTTTTAAAGACTGAATTTCATCCCTGGCTTTTTGATCATCCTTCTCCTTCTGGTCTGATTTTCTTTGTAGATCATCTTTTGCCTTCTTTGCTTCATTTTTTGAGCTGGTCAGTTTTGGCTTTTAAGACCTTATTTTCTTGTTTTCATTTATGTATTTCCTTTTTCAAATTGTCTTTAGTCTCTCTTGATTGTTTTTTGAGTTCCTGAAGTTCTTGAATTAATTGAATTTTGAGGTCTTCCAAAGCCTGTGTCCAATTCGCTGGAGCTTCCAGATCTTTTTTCTATTTCAATTGCTCTTTTTTCGCTTCCTGGAAAGAAGTAGTCAGTTGTAATTTCTTTTCTCTTTTTCTGTCGTTTACTCATATTTTTTTCCTTCTCTGTTCTGCTCGAACAGGGGTCGGCAACGTATGGCTCTTTCTGAAGGAGCCATAAAGTCATTTTTTTTTCAGGTGCTGTTACAGGAGCTCGCACTGTTACAGGAGCGTGCACTGTGAGTACTGTACGGCTCTCACAAAATTACATTTTAAAAAATGTGGCGTTTATGGCTCTCACGACCAAAAAAGTTGCCTATACCTGTGCTAGAACCTGTCTTAGAATCAATACTTAATATTGGTTCCAAGACAGAAGAATGGTAAAGGCCAAGCATGTCTGAGTCGGATTTTAACTCAGGACTTCTTGTCTCTAGTCCTGGCTCTCGATCCATGGAGCCACCTAGCTACCCCTCTCCCCAGGTATTTCAAAAGTGCCCTTCTTGTGAGTGTAGGGTTTAGTAGCTTATTAAGTGATGCACCTGAGACCTTTCTTCAGTCCCCTCTTAACTTCACATCTAAGTAGGATGAGGAAGTTTGGCCTGGAGACACATAAATCAGGCAACTTTTGAAATCATCTAGCAGCTATGATTAGTCAAATGACTTGGATCCTAGTCCATTTGACTTCAAGTAATTTTATTTAAATGTTTACCTTTCAAAAAGTGGTCATTCCAGTAAAGGAAAGTGATAAATGTTAGAGGGATGTGGCAACATTGGGACACTAATGCATAGTTGGTGGATCCATTTTGGAGGGCAATTTGGAACTATGCCCAAAGGGCTATAAAACTGTGTGTGTACCCTACAATTCTGTAATTACCGAGTCTGTATACCAGAGATGATTTTAAGAAAAGGAGAAAGGACCTACTCGTATAAAAATATTTATAGCAACTCTTTTTGTGTTGGCAAATAATTAGAAATTGAGGAAATATCTATCAATTGGGGAATGAATGAACAAATTGTGGCATATGTGGGTAATGGAATACTATTTATTATAAGAAATTAGAGGCAGGATGAAAAAATTGCAAGGATCTCCATGAACTGATGCAGAGCAAAATAAGCAGAGCCAGGAGAACATCATGCACAGTAACGCAATATTGTGGAATGATCAGATGTAATAACTCTCAGGAATAAAATTATATGGGATATTTCTGAGGAACTTATGTTAAAGAAGTCTGTTTACCTCCAGAGAAAGAACTGTTAGTCAGATGCAGATCAAAGCATACTATATTCCACTTTAGTTTATTTACAGTTTTATTTTAGGTTTGGTTTTATGTGAGTACTCTCTTACAACAATGACCAATGTGGGAGAGTGCTTTGCATGATAATACATGTATAATCCAGATCAAATTGCTTACCATCTCCATAAGGAGAGCAGAAAGTGAGAGAAGGAGACAATTTGGGTCTTACGAATTTGGAAAAAGAATGTTGAAAATTGATATTAACATGTAATTGGGAAAATAAAATATCTTTGAATTTAAAAAGTGGTCACTCAACACAGTGCTCTAGTATTCAGCTTTCTACACCAACTGGTCTCTTTCCTCATTATCTTCATCTTTATCTTCTTAGTTCTCTAAGCCTCTTTTATTTAGTCAAGCCTATCTAGCTATTTGCACCATTAATTAGCAAGTATTAACTTGCTAATCTTAAGTTTTGTGACTTTGCTCTCAGCATTTCTCACAGTTACAGAATTTGAGAATTAGATAGGTCCCCAGAGACCATATAATAAAGTCTCCACATAAAAGGAGCCCAGTTTTAACATGACAGGTGGATGTTCATCTTCAGCTTAAAGACCTCTAAAGAGGGTGAGCCCATGGCCTTTCACCTTTGGATAGCTGAAATCTAGCCAAAATTGGCTTTTTTATAGTTCTCTGGAAACAAATCAAAGTAACCAGATCCCCCTTCCATATGATGGTTCTTCAGATATTTGAAGGCAGTTATTATCCCTTCCTTTTCCAGGACCCAGTTTCTTTAGTCAGGCCTCTTGGCATGCATTTGTGATCCTTTGCTCTTCTATTTACTGGCCTCTGTTCAGCAGCCTATTGTACTCTCCAGATTTTTTCTATTCAAAAATGTTCTTTACCCCTTCTTCACTAAACCATGTCTAATGCTACTGATAAAACAGTTCAGATGTCTCTAGGAATGCCATAATCTCACTTTTCACGATTAATACCCATTCATCTATTTATTGAGAACTTTTACTTATATTGTACTTAAATCATCCTATGGCAGTGATGGACAAACTATTCCCTACAGGCCAGATCCAGGCCGTAGTTTGCCCTTCACTGCCTTAAGCAATTCCCTAATTACTATATCTGGATGTGGGGGCAAGTGATTTAAGCCACTGGATATTAAGAACTGTGCCAGAAAAAGCAAACAGTTTAATTAATAAAAGAAGTTTTCAAAGTATGCTAAAAAAGCATTATTAGGTAAGCAATGAACTTATTTTTAGTCATACATACTTGTTTGTAATTTAGTTTCAAATATTCTTATCAGATTTCAGATAAAGAAGAGTTTGCAGTACCCGAATGCCTTTCTGATCTTCCCCCATTCTCAAGGTGCTTAATGGGAATCATAATGAAGTCTTCAAATGTAGTCAGGTAAAACATTTTTACTTTATTTTGAAATTCTTATTATGAACCTTTCAATGACTTTCTCGTTGGCAAATTCCACACTTATTTTTCCTTTCAGAATGAATTTATAGTAGTTTTTATTGCTACATTTGTTTACATATGGGCACTTTCTTCCCTCTTTTCCATGTTTATACCATAAATTCAGTTCATATAAAATCTATGTCTAATCAATTATAATTATTTTTAAAATGTATAACGCTGTTTAAATATTTCATTTTATAGATTGAACTATTTTCATTTTAAGAATAAATTCACACAATTAAATTATTCTAACTGATAATTTTCATCATTTCTAATTTGTATTAGGACCTACATATAGAGGTGTGTGTGTGTATGTATATACATATATATGTCAATTTCTACCCCAATTTAGTTCACACAATTCCATAAATAGACATATTTTTAAACACATTTTTTATAGATCATTCTTAGAAGAACTGACGGCATGTGTAGCTTCTGAAGAAATTGAAGGCATTGTTTGCCTCACAGCTGTTGTATATATGATTGTGATTATTAGTAAGGGTAAGTTAATTTTTTCCCTTATTTCTTATGATACTAACCATATCACATAGGATTTGATATTCATTTGCACTGTGGTATAGTGTAGTGTTGGGCAAACTTTTTAAAGAGGGGGCCAAAGGAAATAAAATGCTCATCTGTCAGTCTGTTTCTAAGGCATCTCTTTTGAAGTTTCATTGTATTGTATCCTACTCATTGTATTTGTCAGATTAGGAATAATGTCTTGGGGCTGGATAGAACATTTCAGGGGGCTGAATCTGGCCCATGGACCGTAGTTTGTCCATCACTGGTATAAGTGGAGAGAGTACCAGTTTTAAAGCCCAGAAGGCCCATGTTCAAATCTAACCCTTGACACATATTGGCTCTGTAATTCAGTTATTTTTGTTTTCTAGATAACTCTCTAAAATCCTGACTTATATTGGTAGAGAATTTCCTTAGCTAGAAGTGTGTTACAAATCACAAGTCTAGTTCCTATCCCTACTAATTATTTTAAATGTCTGAATTCTCTAAATCCCATTATTTTATTAAAAAATCAAATTCGGGGAAGGTAATCAGTGTATAATGGAATGCTTTGTAGTTTTTAGTTCTATAGAACATAATCCTTTTTCTTTTAAGATCTTGCTTGATGTGTGGCTCTATTGTTAAGTTTCTGTATAAATAAATAAATATATATGTATGTGTGTGTGTAACACACACACACACACACACACACACTCAAATATTATAGTAAGGGGAAAATATCCAAATACTCTCCAATTTGTTAATGTTCTTTCTAAAATGTGGTACCCAAATTGAATACTATCTATACCTCTCCCGACAAAAATAGTATAATGGTATCTTTTTACATATTATAAAGTCACATCAGTTTTTTTAGCTATAGTATCACACTTTTGACTCATTAAGCTTATGTTCCAATTAAAATTATTATCTTTTTCTATGGTCTGCTATCTAATCATACTTCATACAAGTTCAAAAATTAATTTTTTAAATTTCAGTGTAAGAATCCTATTAATTTTCCTCCTTGAATTGACAGAACGTTCTGACCTGTCAAGATCTTTTGGAATCTTATACTGTTTTTAGCATGTTAGCTTTTCCCTCTCAGCTTTGTAAGTTTTACAACTACTCCATCTTTGCTTTAATTTAGATTAGTGATAGTGCAGACCCAGGCAGTCCATTGGAACCTTCTTTCCAGTTGAACTGTAGTGGCTATTATTTGAACTAATCATTCAACCAGTTCCCTTATCACTTTAATCCATCTAGCTCATATCTTTCAATATTTTCCATTATAATAGCAATAGAGATTTTTTTTTTAAATTTTAAACCCTTGACTTCTGTGTATTGACTTATAGGTGGAAGATTGGTAAGGGTAGGCAATGGGGGTCAAGTGACTTGCCCAGGGTCACACAGCTGGGAAGTGTCTGAGGCCGGATTTGAACCTAGCAATAGAGATTTTAAAACCGTAAACTATTTCTAGCATTCTCATTATCAACCAGTCTAGTATATACAAGCATGGGGAGGTACAAATAATATCATGTGACAAAATTTATATGATAGCCAAAAACACAGTAGTTTAAAATGATTCAGAGTAACAGAAAGATATTAATTAGATTAATACAGATAAACTTTTAAAAATTTAAGCCTTAAAGAAATCAGCAAATACAATAATATAAGTAAATGACAAGATATAGCAGTGTAGTCAAAACCCTTTTTACCAGTTCCAATAGACTTCTTCAGTGTTGTGGAGGGGAAACAAAACTCAAAATAGTTAACAAGCAAACTCCCATATATCTTTAAGAGTCATTCCCTTCTCCAGTGTTTATCATCCATATGCATTTCATTTGTCCCAGTTCTGAATTTCGTCATAGTGAGGGAGAATTCTGCACTGAGCATAGTGTAGAGCAGTGATTCTCAAAGTGGGCGCTACATCCCCTGGTGGGTGCTGCAGTGATCCAGGGGGGCAGTGTGCATTTATCTTTCCTATTAATTGCTATTAAAATTTAAAAAAAATTAATTTCCAGGGGGCTAAGTAATATTTTTTCTGGAAAGGGGGTGGTAGGCCAAAAAAGTTTGGGAACCACTGGTATAGAAGAATCCCAAATTGGATCTATTTTACAGTCTGGGCAGGCCCAAATGGAAATGGGTTGTAGGGAGATAAATTTCTCCCCTGAATCTCAGGCAAGATAATCGCAAATACCAGTGCACCCAGGAATGGTAGGAAGAAAAAACATAGCTATTTGAAATAGGTAATGCAGTGCCCTTCCATAGAGTAAGCCATGCTTGCAATTCTACTTCCTGTTTGTAAGAGTAACCTTCTTTCTCCTTCCCCTTTGGAATAAAACGCTAGGGGCCACGGGCTTCCTTAGCCATGTGGACAGGAGTTAGAGTTTCTAGGAGAAACATACCTGGGCTTCCAGGGCAAGCAGCAAGCAAACACTTTGCTGTTCACAATGAAAAAGGGGGTGGGGGTGGGGTGTTATACTTTCCAAGATTGACTCCAAGCAGTAGCAACAGCAGCTCCAGGCACGACCAGCAGAAAATAGCAGCTGGAGCTATCAGCTTTGCTAAATTTGTCTTAACATAGGCTATCTTAAAAATTTGAGAGTTCTTTTTCCAACTTCATGTGGTTGTCATCAATGTAAAAAGTAAAATTGATATATAATGATACCTTTAAAAATATGTTTTTTTAAGATTTATTAGCAGTCTCTAGAAAATGAAGCCACTTGCCATGCTAGCTTAGGCTGTTCAAGCAGCTCGCTGTTCCCAGCTCCAGCATGCCGCGATAGGAAGCAAAGAAGAAGAGGAATGCCAGACCCTCGATTTTATCCTCCTGTTTATGTTATTGCATAATGACAGGAAGCCAGTGGATTCATGGGAAATGTAGTTCAAAGACTCCAAAATTTCTAATAACACATTGACAAGTTTCTTATATATTTATCCATATTTATCTAACTTGGCCCCTTTAGATAACTTCCCATTTTCTGTCTCATCAAAGTTTTTCTCTTTTAGTATTATTGAGCATTTAATTTTTCTTTTAATATTTCCTGGACAATACTCTTCATTAGGAATCTAAACTATTCTTTTTTTTTTTTTTTGAAATTTTAAAATCCAGAGTTCATATCCAAGTGTTTCCATCTTTCTTCTATATCACAAATTCTGAGATGAAATGGTAATTTCATGAGAACATTACCATCATTTCCATCCTAATACATTGTTTCTCTCTATTGGGAGTGTCTGGTCCAGAATTGAATACCATCCTCATTAATGCTTCCGTCTTTTTTAAGGATGAAATTATCATCATAATAAAACAAATAATTATTAACTTCTCTGCTTTGACAGAGTATTACAACATATCTGGGTAGTTCAGATAATTGAAATTCCCCAGCATTAACATATCCTGCCTCTGTAACATGCTTGTGATTTGTTTTCTGAATTCTTCATCCATTTCTTCTTTCCATCTGAGTGGTATGGGTGGGATATTTCAGTTATAATAACACTCCTTTTTTTATCTCTGGAGATAATCACCAAGTGTTTTCCACCAACCTTCTCCCTCTGGTTCTTGAACTTTTTTCATGGGATTATAAATATCTTTGTAATAAATGGTGCCACTCTTATTAAATTTTTTACCTTTTTTTTTTTTTAACAAGGTTAAAATACTTCAGAGCCATATTCTGGCTCTAGGTCTCATTCCATATAACATATCTATCTTGTGAAGTTTTCTTCCCTGTGTTAGTGTCTTCGTTCTTTCTTTTCATCATGCTTTATACTTTTTCCTAGAGTTACACATAATGAACTTAAACCTTTTAAATGTGTTAGCTCTCCACATATTTAAAGATAATGTGGCATAATGGAAAGTATATCAGAACGAGAGAGCAAAATGAGGTATTTTTTTCTGACTATTTGTATTCAGCACTCTCAGCCTGGTACTACTCATTAAAGGAAAGAGTTAGGTTTCATTTATAACTAAAACCTGAACACCATCTCCATCCCAATACTTGATTTCTTTACCCTTGAGATATATGATCTGATGGATAATGATGATTGTATGATCAATGGCACTTACCAAACTGATCCTCTGACTAAAAGGCTATACAACTTGGCTAAATACAAAAGAAAGGAATGAAGCTAGCCTTCAAGAGTTAGGGTGGTCTATTTTTATAGTAGGCTATATCACTTGATTTGTGTAAATATTCTTTCATTTTTTCAGATTCCTGATTTTGATGTTTCAAGTATTCTTGCTTAAGGAGGTTGTGGTTTACTTTAGTGATAATCCTTATTTGCTACTATGACCCTGTATGCTTGACACAGTGAATTATTCTCTAATTGAGCATGAACTATTTAAGAAATTTAAAATATGCCAATTCGAGAAAGAAAACATAAATCTGGAAATGCATAAGTTTACAAATTGCAGAACATATTGCAGTGTGGAACCTTTTTGTGCTTTCCTGGCTTTATGGTGTGCCACTATCATTTTATCCCCAGGTTCTCTGCCTTGATTTACTTTCTAGTGGATAATTCTTTTGATAAACCAAAGTTCATTGTGGATAAAACATTAAACAAACCAAAAAACTAGTTCATCAAATCTCTATCCTAAGCTACTGAAATAATTTATCACTATGGCCAGTCCTCTGTGCCATTAACTTACTCATGTCAAAAAGAACTGTGCCATCTGTGAGAGCAACATGTTAACTAACATTCAGTTTGCGGCATGTAGTAATTTCTGAAGGCATAAGATACTTCATCACTGAACATAAGAAAGAAACATCTTCATAGACTAGCAGCTTAATCTCTACCATATCCTTTAAGTTTTTTTTAAACAGATTTAACCTAAGCATCATTTACATCTCTAAATATCATAATTCATGAGTAGATGTGTAGTCACCAAAGACTGCCCTTCCATAGACCATCAGCCAGTAAATCCCAAATAGGACTATTAGAATTAATTTACTAGCAGCTGATATGGGACACTTATCTTCATTCCTAGGTGTCCACCTCCCAAACTAAGATGATACCTCTAGCCCAGTGATGGTGAACTGAGGGCACAGGTGCCAAAGATGGCATGCAGAACACTCTATGGGCACACAGCTGCTGCCTGAAAGGCAGAGGGACTTGGGCAGAGCTGCTCCCCTCCACTTCTCCACCATACCTGGCAACATTTTTTCACATGCCCTGTCTCTCTGCCTGGCAGCCCGATGGGCACTCATAGGGGGTGAGGTGGGCAGCTCACAGGCAACAGAGTTGGTGGGGAGGGAAGTGTTCAGGCCACTCCCTTCCCCCTCTCTACAATTGCTGAGAACATTCCTCACTTTACCTTCCCCTCCTCCATCAGCCCAATGGGAGTGCTTCCTTCCTCCCCTGTGTGGGGTAAAAGGATGGGGCCAGTGCCTGGCACTCCATCTCTAAAAGGTTTGACATCACTGCTCTAGCCTCTCTTTGGATTTTTTCTCAGTTTATTATTTTTGAATATCTAGATTTCAAGATATGTAAAAATACATGCATATTACAATGTTTTATTGTGTTTTAATGTTTGTGACCATGACAGATTTGTAGACTTAATTTTGGCCCTTAATTTTTCTCTCTCTTTTAATGTAACTTCTCTAAATAGGTAAATATAAAGATTCAAAGATTAAGGATGCTGCTGCTGCTGTTCAAAGAATTCTGAACAGATACATGGAAATTACCATGGAAGAGGATAGCATTGAAAGGTAAAAAGCTAAATATATCACAGAAACAATAATCCTGAAAACATAGGTTATAATCTAAGTATATTTAATTGAAAATATCTTAATTTGTTAGTTCTTGCGATAAAGGGTCAGGAAGTTTAGAATTCCCTATAATCATTATGATAATATCTCTTTTTCAATCAGCTTTGTTAGTTATAGGCTAAGTTTTTTTTCTGCTTTAAAACAAACACAGTCGTATTTATTTTTCCTACCTAATGGCAGTCATAATGAGAAGATTTTTCTAGACATTGGAAATGGTGTGAGCCAAGATACAAACCTTAAAGAGCATAAAATTTTTTTTAACCTTTTTAGGACAGAGACTTCTTCATTTTTGTCTTAGTATATCTAGTTCCTAGAACAGTTGCTGGCACGTTATAAACATTTAATAAATACTTGTTGAATTAAATGGAAATAGTAACCTCATTATAGTGTTACTTAATCTAATTTGTAAAAGTGTGTTTAATTTTGGTCACAAAGAAGACTGACAAACTGGACAACATTGTTAAGATAATGAGTTAAAACTAAATATTACAAGGAAAGGTTAAAGGAATTAGGCAAGAGAAAATGAGTTTGGACTGTGAGTGTAGGAGGAAAATAAGATAGTTGCCTTGTAAAATTGTCATATGAAAGATTATATTTATTCTCTTTGACTTAAAGAAGTATTTAACTAGGACTAGAATAAGAAAAAAGAGAGAGAACCATCCAAGATGGCAGAGGAAGAATAGGCAATATAATCCAATTCTATCCCACAACACGTATTCCACAAAGATCTAGAAAATGCACCGATCTAAATTCTGATTCTGAGATTCAAGGGAAAAAAATCATGGTAAATCATTTTTTTCCTGCTAAGATGAGCAGCAGCAGATAGACAGGCCTCTAGACACTGGAGATGTTGTCTTCGCAGAAGAATACAGTGTAGAGGAATTAAATTGGGGCTGAATAAGAGTCTTTGTTCAGCTTTGTACTAGAACAAGAAGAGATCTGGCATAGAGGTGACTGACCTTGTGCAAGGAGCAGGAACAGATGGCAACTGGCAGTTCTGTTATTCATACATCAGTACTACTTCACAGATCCATTCAAACTGAAGAAGGCACCTGTGAGCCAGGGTAAGGCACAGATGTAGAAAAGAGCAGCAGTTCTCTGACTCTGATTCTAAAAACAGACTGCAGTCCTAGATTTAGTCCTTAGCAACTATGAAATCTACCAGGGCAGAGGTAGCTCAGACCAAAGGAGAACCTGTGGTTCTTTCACTATGAACCTGCAGAGCTTCTTAGTTGGCTGGCAATGGCTGGATCTAGCAATATTCCACAAGAACTCAACCAAAATTGTGATTTTCTGACCCAAACTCATGTTAGGAACCTGCAGAACGCAAACCAAACTTCTCAAACTTCATCCTGAATCATATTACTTTGGGAGCCTTAAAAAGCTTGCAGGTCCCTAGCCTTACCTATTTTTAAGATCCTAATGCTCATTACTCTGAGAAAGCAGCAATGGGACCCAAGGAGACACAAAGAGCAACCAAGCACAGTGCAGATATATAACTCAAAGTCAGGAAATAAAGCTAGTAGAATGCTCAGGAGAAAAAAAAAAAAAAGGCTCCCACCATAAAGAGCTATTATGTGAACAAGGACACTGCTGACACAAATTAAGAAGAAAATGGCTTAAAAACCCTACAAGCAAAGCTTAAAAGAAAACCATAGCTTGGGCAAAAGTTCAACTAGAATTCTTATAAGAAATAAAGCAAGTTTAAAGAGTTTAAAAAATGATTTTACAAATAAAATGAGAACATTAGAGGAAAGAATTAGAGAAGAAATGAGTGTACTAGAGGAATGAATTAGGAGAAAAAAAACATAGAAAATTTAGGGGGGAAATTATAGAAGATAGAATTAGAAAGAGAGCTAGCAACTTGAAACAAGAGGTATATTATAATGGACCAAAAAAAAGTTAATGATTCCATGAGACAACAATAAATATTGAAGTCACAAGACTGAAAAAATAGAATACAATCTAAGTTACATCAGAAAACAGATAAAGGAGTTAAAGAATCATTGGACTCCCTGAAAACTATGACCCCTATCCAAAAAAGGACCTAGACAATATTTTAAGAAATCACAGAAGAAAACTACATAGATCTCTTAGAACTGGAAGGTAAATTAAAAATAGAAAAAAATTCAATAACCATCATTTCCTGAAAGAAAACCCCAACTAAAGCCCTCACCCCCAACCCAGAAACATTATAACCAAAATCCAGAGATTCCAGATCAAATTAAAAAATGGTGCAAATATCCAAAAAAGAAAGAATTCAAGTACTGAGGATCCACACTGAGGGTGACAGAATTTTTAGCAGCCACTAATAAAAGAAATAAAGAGCTTATTACCTGGAAAGTAAAAGATCTAGGATTAAAGCCAAGAATAATATAGCAAAACTAAGTATAATCCTATAGAAAGAAAAATGAATCTTTGATGAAATAGAGGACTTCAGGTGTTCCAAATGAAAAGTCCAGTGCTGAGTAGAGACTGAAATCTAAGGATTAATAACACTGATAAAATAAATATTCAAGAATAGGCTGGGTAACTAATAATTGAGATTTTGGGAAGGGGAAGTCTTTATCTTATTCATTGATCAGAAATTCAGTTATCCTATTTTCTTCAAGAAACTTCTAGGGCAACTAGGTGATTCAGGGGATAGAGCTAGGCTCGGAGACAGATATTCTCAGTTAAAATCTGGCCTCAGACGCTTCTTAGCTGTGTGTCCCTGGGCAAGTCCCTTAACTCCAAATGCCTTTCCCTTACATTCTTTTTGGAATTGAAAATTAGTGTTGGATCTAAGACAGAAGGGAAAGAAAGAAGAAGCTTTTCCTTATCCCCTCAATGCTAGTGCCTTCCCCCTGAGATTATTGCCAGTTTACCCTGTATATTTTTTGTATTACATAACTATTTGTATGTTGTCACCCCCATTATGTGAGCTCCTTGGGGGTAGGAACTGTCTTCATATCTCCAGCTCTTGGCACAGTGCCTAGCACATAGTAAGTACTTAATAAATGCTTGTTAACTTGTACTAGGCGAACTCTCTTAGTTTCCTTTCAACTCTAGGATTCTTTGAGAGAAAACAAATTTAAGCAGGATCAAAAGGAAAAAAAGGGGGACAGTAACTAAGAAAGAGCATTTGTAATTTTAATCTTGGTTTTTTTTAAACCTTTACCTTCCATCTTGGACTCAATACTGTGTATTAGCTCCAAGGCAGAAGAGTGGTAAGGGCCAGGCAATGGGGTTAAGTGACTTGCCCAGGGAAGTGTCTGAGGTCAGATTTGAACCTAGGACCTCCCCTCTCTAGGCCTGGCTCTCAATCCACTGAGCTACCCAGCAGCCCCCTGTAATTTTATTCTTGATTAAGCTGGGTTTTTGTGTACCATTTGATATTTTAATTACATCTCACAAAGAAGAATTCCAAAAATGTTTTAAATCCTCACATTGTCATTGAAAAAAATATATTGACTTTCATTGTGACTACTTTGAAAGATGAAACTCATAACTCATTTAAGTATTAATAACTATTATGTTTGGGCTGATTAACCTTAGTATTACCTAGTCTGATCTTATATTCTTTCTTAAGTTTCTCTGTTGGGTAGAAAGTAGGGAACTATAGTGATAGCTTTTAGTTCCCAACTCATTGTGTATGAATTGAAAATTGGGCTGAAATGAAAAGACTTAATTTTATGGAATCAGGATTTAACTCAGTTTCATGTTGTGATTCCAGCAAATGTCATTCAAAACAAAGTTTTGCACCTCCATACTTCTAATCTCCTAAGGTTCATAAACTTGACATTATCCTTGACTTCTCATTCTCTTCTCATATATGCAATCAGTTGATATAACTCTATAATTCAACCATCAAAACTTTTTCTCAAAGCCCACTTTTTCTCCCTCTTACAGCCATTTGGAAATTTGGAGAAGCCTATAGACCACTTCTCAAAATAATGTTTTTAAACATATAAAATAAAAAATATAGGATAAAAAGGAAATGAAAGGTTAGTGAAAATGAAATTTTATTTCTATCCAAGTTCATGGACCCTATGAAATTTCTTACTCCAAGATTATTGTTATGTCATAATGACATTGCTCTTAATTTTCAAAATCTTTCCATTAACTATGTTATAATGTATAAAAAATATCCAAATATGCAGCTAACTTCCTCTATAACTGGAATCTAAATAGGTAGAAAAGTACCTGAAAAGACATGTATTTAAATGAAAATATTTCAAGTATTTACATTCTGTTCCTTTAGATAAAATTTAGAGAGTGGAAGAGAATGCCACAAAATACTGCAAATAGCATAGTCTATACCAAGAAAATACAATAAAATACAATCCCCCACAAGGCACATGTGGACCAACACCCTGATCAATTCAGGATATATATTATGGGGTATATAAATAGTATATGAATCAGATTTGTAACACAACGTTTATAGCTCCAAAAAACATCAGAAAAAACTTATTTTATGTAGTTATTTTAATTTTTCTCTGTAGTTTTATAAAAGTTTAATAATAATAACCATTTCTAAACAGAATACATGCCAGTACACATATTTTAAAACAAAATATAAATTCTATAATATAATAGAAATTATACATTTACCCATTAGCTAATGGATATCTACACTCATTCTATTGCAAAATCAAAACAATTATTAATCCTGGTATTGTGTGCTTCAAGTACAAGAAAAATCAAATAGCCTATTTTTTAAAAAACAAAAAATTCAGTTCATTGTCAATCAAAATAGTGTCCAATTGTCTCTGTAGTTTTATTTCCTATTCATGTGATAGGATACAGTTAATCAGTTTCAATGGAAGGTACTCATTTTACATGGAAGTAATGTATCCAAGAGATCTTTTCTCCAATTTTAATAGCTGTTGGGATGGTTAACAGTACTTTAAATGGACCTTCCCAGGCTAGGTGAGTTGCACTTCTGCACTGAAAATTCCTTGTGTATACTTTGTCTCCTGGGTTTAGATCATGAAGGGAAAAGTAAATAGGTTTTGCCTGTACTGCAGCTCCAAAGCTTGAAGTTCTTCTAATTTCATCTGCAAATCTTGTATATAGGAAGCAATAGGAGTATCCCTTCCTAGCAATGATGTATATGCAGGAGGAAAAGGCTTAGCCTGTATAGGTGGATGTCAAAAAAACATCTCAAATAGTGAGATGTGTAGATCTCCCTTAGGCGTGCTTTGAAAATAAAATAAAGCTAGAGGGAGAGCTTCAGATAATTTTTTTTAAACCCTTACCTTCTGTCACTTAACCCCTAATACTATGTATTAACTCCAAGGCAGAAGAGTGGTAAGGGCTAAGCAATAAGGGTTAAGTGGCTTACCCAGGGTCACATAGCTAGGAAGTATCTGAGGCCAGATTTGAACTTAGGATCTCCCATCTCTAGGCCTGGCTCTCAATCCACTAAGCCACCCAGCTGCCCCCTTCAGGCCATTTTAAATGAGTCTCAGTGCACAGTTTTCCAATCATGGTCTTTAGCTCTCTATTCATTCTTTCAACTTGTTCTGAGCTCTGGGGATGATACAGTACATGGAATTTTGGAATGATTCCCAAACAAGAATAAATTTGAGACAAAACCGAATCAGTAAAATGAGTTCCCCTGTCTGAATAAATACATGCTGGCAGGCCAGAATGAGGTATAATTTCTTTTAAGAGCACTTTGGCAATATCAGACTTCCTGGTTAAGATGGTGGCTGACTAAAAAGCAGCTGCTTAACCTCTCCTAACTAAAACAGATAGGACTCCTCAAGGGGACATAAAAACAAATCCAGATGAATGAAGGGACCCTACAACAGGGTGCAGCATTGAAGGTACGTGGAATTGGAGCATTTCCATGCTATAAGGGGGTGAAACAGCTCTCACTAAAACACGAGCCGAGCAACCCCCTCCCCCAACCCCACCCACCTACAGTGCCAAAGCCAGCGCACAATAGCTAGGGCAAGCTTGAGGCACCCATTAAGTTCTTGGCAGCTACCTGGGATCACCAGGACCTGTTCCTGAGAGCAACAAGACTTAAGACCCCAAGAGGCTAAAGAATGCTCAGACTCTGAAAACAGACCCTGAGCGCAGGCGCAAGCCCAGGCTCTTGCGTCCACAGATCCTGAGCACAGGAGCGGACTCAGAACATGAATGCAGGAGAGGACTCAGATCCTGAGCACAGGAGCGGACTCGGATCCTGAGCACAGGAGTGGACCTTGAGTGAGGACCCAGTACAGAGGGGTGCACAACTGTGGAAACAGCGCCCTGAAACTGTTAAAGGAGCCTCAGACACAGGAACAAACAAGGGGGCCACCAGGAGGCTTGACACTGAGAACAACTTAAGGAGCCTAGAGAGCGCAAACAGTCTCTGGGTGTGAGGATAAAACTGAGAGTGCGCAGTATTAACAATGGCAAGCCAGAGACAAGAACTCCAAAAGAGAAAGATCATCAAGAAGAAATCTGTAACACTGGACAACTTTTACACAGAGAAAGTCCAGACAGCAGAGCAAACAGCAGAGGTGAACAAACAAGTAATCACATCCAAACCTTCCCAAAATAATGAAAACTGGTCGCAAGCTATTGAAGAGTTCAACTATGAGATGAAGAGAAAGATGGAAGAGATCTGGCAAGAAAATAACAGTTTAAAAGGCAGAATTTCACAATTGGAAAGTGAGGCCAGTCAACTGAAGACCAGAAATGACCAGATTGAAAAGGAAAACCAAAATATTATAACCGAAAACCAGTCCCTAAAGGCTAGAATTGAGCAATTAGAAGCTAATGATCTCTTAAGACAACAAGAACAAATAAAACAAAGTCAAAAGACTGATAAAATAGAAGGAAACATGAAATATCTCAATGAGAAATTGACAGATCAAGAAAACAGGGCTCGAAGAGACAATTTGAGAATCATTGATCTTCCTGAAAAAGCAGAAATTAATAGAAATTTGGACTCCATACTAAAAGAAATTATTCAGCAAAATTGCCCTGAAGTTCTACAACAAGAGAGCAATATAGAGATTGAAAGGATCCATAGATCACCCTCTACTCTAGACCCTGAAAAGACAAACCCCAGGAATATAATAGCCAAATTCAAGAGCTTCCAAGTAAAAGAAAAAAAAAATCTTACAAGAAGCCAGAAAGAGACAATTCAAATATCAAGGAACATCAATCAGGATCACACAGGATCTGGCAGCCTCCACACTAAAAGATCGCAAAGCTTGGAATATGATATTCAGAAAGGCAAGAGAACTGGGTCTACAACCACGGATCACCCACCCATCAAAACTAACTATATACTTCTAGGGGAAAGTTTGGGCATTCAACAAGATAGAAGATTTCCAAGTATTTGCACAAAAAAGACCAGGACTAAATGGAAAGTTTGATATCCAACCACAAAAATCAAGAGAAACATAAAAAGGTGAAGACTGTGAGACTGATATAAATGAATATGAGAGTAACCCCTGCCATCACTCTAGTACCTGCATAGATCAGACCAATGGCTATACCTGCCACTGCCCCCACAATTGGATTGGACCAAACTGTGAAGTCCACATACAGTGGAGGTCTGGACCCATGGCCGAGAGCCTGATGAAAATGCCATGCCACTCGCTTTACATCATCATTGGCACTCTCTGTGTGGCCTTCATCCTCATGCTGATCATCCTCATTGTGGGCATCTGTCAGATCAGCTGGATCGAATACCAGGGCTCTGCCAGGCCTGCCTATGAGAAGTTCTACAACTGCAGGAGCATTGACAGTGAATTCAGCAGCTCCATTGCCTCCATCCGCCATGCCAGGTTTGGAAAGAAATCCCGCCCTACTCTGTATGACGCAACTCCCATTGCTTATGAGGATTACAGTCCCAATGACAAACTCTTGGTCACACTGATTAAAACGAAAGATTTGTAATCGACTATATCTTTTTTGGATTATTTTTCAAAAAGATGAGATATGACCCTAATTTAAATATTTTAAGAGTTAAAAAAAAACTAAGAAATTTAAATTGTTAGCTGTTCAAGAATTTTCCATAGAATATTTAAGAACTAATTTTCTGCAGCTTTTAGTTTGAAGAAATATTTTAAAAACTGAATTTGTGAAGTTCATAGACTACATTTTAATGTACTTCCAGCTCTCTAAACCATAGGCTTCTAATAGTGTGTGCTCTTTTCATGGTAGACACTATTATGACACCCAGATTAATTTCTGTGCTCGTTACAGAATAAGTCTAATGGAGGAGAAGTTTCTATTTGACATTAAAGTGCTGGCTTTCAGAGTAGTGTTAGGAAAAAAAAGTAAAGCATAGTCTCATGCATAATACAGTATATCCATAACTTAAAAGAAGTCTAAGATGTGTGTGTGTTGTGAAAAAGGAAACTAGTTACATAAATTATTCCTCACCTGAATGAAATTGGCTTTTTTCCTTGTTCTGTGCATGGGTAGAGATCCTATTTCTGCATTATTTGGTTGAATCTCGTGGAAGCATACTTTGGAGTTCAATGTGGAGTTTTGTTTTGTTTTTGGTAATTGTCTTCAAGGTAGGCCATCTTTACAAAACAAACAAACAAACTAAAAATACAAGTATCTAGTAAGACAAATTTGGTGATGGTGTTGATCCTTTATTTTTCTTTGAAAAGTCCAAGTTTTTTCTATTGTGAGTAAATTCAAATCTATGTTTTAAGTTGTTTGCTCTTAAGAAGTTTTAACTGTATGAGAGAACTGGCTCTTTGGATAGTGTATATTTCTCCTTCCGTATCTTATGTATATCCTTTTTTGTGTCTGTATTTGAATATCCTGTGCTTCTTCGAGTTCTTGCTGATTTCAAAGGATATTAAATAAATGTTATCAATTTAAAAAAAAAAGAGCACTTTGGCAACAAAAGCCATTGTGGCTCATGTGGTAGGAAATGCTTCCAGCCATCTCGTCAGCTGGTCTACTGTGATTAGATAAAATTTATAATGCCCTGCCTTTGGCATTGTAATAAAATTGATTTGCAGATGTTTAAAAGTTGTGTAAGCCAGAGGATGTCCACCAAAAGATTTTCCATGAAAAGCATGCTGGTTATATGCTTCTCAGGTGTGACAGGCTGCACACACTTTAGAGGTTATGTTAGTTATACCAGGGGCTATCCATACTCTTAGCAGAGTCTACAATGCCTTGTGTTCCAAAATGACTGCTTTTATGAATGGATTGACATATTTGGTGATAAAAACTTCTAGGGAGTGGGGATTTTCCTTCAGATGACACTCATACTCTATTAATTTATTTTGCTTTGAATTTTTGTTTCCATTTTTGCACTTCCTTTTCATTGTAAGAATGAGACAAATCTGAGTCATTAATAGTTGCAAAAGTTAAAATTAATTCAGATCCTTCTTAAGGCAGTGAGTTTGTTGTGGCAGTATCTGCCTAGAGGTTTTCTCTAGAGACAGGGTCAGTTCCACCTGTATGGGCAAAACATTGAGCAACAGCTAGGGCTTCAGATAGTTGGAGAGCTGAAAGAATTTTCTTAATGATTTCTGCATTTGTGATACTTTTCCCAGCTGAAGTTAAAAATCCACTTTGGAGCCGCAACATACCCAATGCGTGACATATTCCAAATGCAAATCTGGAATCTGTGTAAATTGTTGCTTTTTTATCTTTAGCAATTATACAGGCATGTTTTAAAGCTGTGAGTTCTATACCTTGAGCACTTATATTTGAGGGCAGAGAAGCTGACCACAGAGTGGCAAATTCTATGACTACGGCAACTCCAGTGTAGCATATGTCTTCCTTCATGAAAGAAGAACTGTCAGTAAATAAGACTAGATCTGGATTATCTAAAGGAGTGTTCAGGAGATTGTTGAGGTTTTTCAGCCATGGACACCAAAGTTTCACAACTATGTAATGGTTCTCCTGTAACTTGTAAACTGGAAGCAAGGTGGCAGGGTTAAGTATTGTACAGGGTTTTAAGGTGATACTTTCATTGCCTAACAAGATTGCTTCATATCTTGTGAGTTTGTTTGTTTTTTTTTCATCAGAAAATGCCTGTGTTCTATGCCTTAGCAACAATGCTTTGACTTCATGTGGGCACATTATTTTAGTGGGCATCCCAATACTAAATCAATCAATTTAGTTAATAATAAAGCTGTGGCAGAAGCTACTAGGTCCAGCTGGGCTGAATAATAAGCAACCGGACATTGAATAGGTCCTAAAGTTTAAGTTAAAACCCCTGAAGCTATCTCTCTGTGTTTGTGTACATGTAAAGTAAATAGCTTGTTGTTATCTAAGATGCCTAGAGCTGGGACCAACGGGATAACCTGTTTTACCTTAGAAAGAGCGGACAGGTGTTCTTCCTCTAATCTAAGAGCTCAATGACTGAATTTCTTGTCAGTGCTATAAGGGATTTAGTGATTTCCCCATAGCAAGGGATCCATTGTCTACAAAATCCTGTTGATCCTAAAATTGCCTTCAACTGTCTTTTAGTGGAGAGAATGCTCAGTTTCTGAATATCTTTGATGTGCTTAGGGAAAATAAAGCAGGCACCAACAGTTAAAATAAACCCTAAATACTCCCCTTTGGGGAGACACCACTTAACTTTTGTCTGTATTCCGGAGAGATCAAACAAAGGGGAAAGGACGTACCTATATAAAAATATTTATAGCTGCTCTTTTTGTGGTGGCAAAGATTGGGAATTAATCAATTGGGGAATGGCTGAACAAACTGTGGTATATGATGATGGAATACTATTGTGATATAAGTAAGGAACGATGAACAGGATGATTTCAGAAAGAGTTATAAAGACTTATATACACTAATGCAGAGTGAAATAAGCAGAATCAGAAGAACACTGTACATAGTAACAGCAATGTTGTGGAATGATCAAATGTGACAGACTTAGCTACTATATGAGCAATACAATGCAATGATCCAGGACAATTCTGAGAGACTTATGACAAAGAATGCTATGCACCATCAGAGAAAGAAGTATTGGAGTTGGAATGCACATGAAAGCATTACAGGCCTATTCCCCTTAAGAGAAGTAAGAATGGAGAGGTGGTTTCTCTTAGATACCATACACCCTTTACCTTCCAAGACATTGAGAGATTCTAGCAATATACCTCTTCTTTTATAGGTGAGCCAATAGTAGTTATAAAAAAGATAGAGAGCATTTACTGGATGGATTGACATGGAAAAATTGCTTCAAGCTTTTTTGACAGAAAATGAAAAAAATAAAATCACCTCTTCTCAATCAGGCTCAGGGAAGAAGAGCAGTTCATTGGCCTCTGCAAGACCTAAAATGGAATCTCAATAATGAACAAGATACATAAGACTATGTCAGGCTTCAGAGGCATTATTAACAGCAATGAGAGCCTTCTCTGATAGGCCTGGTACATGGATGAAATTCGAAAATATCAAACTAAAACCCAATGAAAATCCGTCCCAATTAATGGACAGACTTATTTAGCTAGGAGGCAGATATACAGACCTAGACCTGTCCAGAGAAGGGGATATCAGAGAGATAAGAAGACAGTTTGTGAAAAACTGTTGTAAAGTAGTAAAAGATTATTTTAAGACCAACTATCCAAACTGGTATGCATTGTTTTATATCCCGTTGGGCATAATTCCAAATTGCCCTCAAGAATGGTTGGATCAATTCACAGCTCCATTAGCAATGCATTCATGTCCCAATTTTGTACATCCCCTCATTTATTATTTTCCTTTACCATCATATTAGCTAATCTAATAGATGTGAGGTGGTGCCTCAGAGTTGTTTTAATTTGCATTTCTCTAATCAAGATGGTTTTAGGACATTTTTTCATATGATTATTGGTAGCTTTGATTTCTTTATCTGAAAACTGCTCAGAAAAATGTTGGGTTTTTTTTTAAATGGATTTTTGATTTCTCAGTAAGGTTGAAATGAGTAAAAAAGCTTTGTAATTTCCTGAAAGCAATCTAGTCTGCTCTCCTTTTCAATGCTTGTTCTACTTTATTGTCTATTATATTGTCCATCTCAGTTATATGCTTTTGGATAAGGTCTATGGGGTGCTCATTCAAATATATGTTTAAATCTGGGTGGTAGGTATCCACTTGGTCTTTACTATGTGTATGGATAGACCTAATTCCTTCAAGTGGTTACAGATGTCTTCCAGGAAAAAAAGGAAACTCAGAATTGGGGTAGGAATACTGTCGATTCAGAGGACCAGAGAGTGGTGATGAGGTAAAATACGAAGGCTGATGGATCTTGCAGGATGATGAAGTTTTCCCAAGTCACTACCATCTTGTTAACTTGTTATATAGCATGGTCCTTTGCTTAAAAAGGTGGAGCTTAAGAAATAAATAGTTGTTGATTTGGTACATATGAAGCTTTTCCATATATACCATAATACATTATTTAAGTTACAAAACCATAATCCAATGCTTCTGTCATTACTGAATCCTGCTGCTATTTTTCCACTTTGCTAATCTATCTCTAGAGGAGTGTAACCAAAGATAAGGAAAGGACTGCTGTTCTTGCATCTAGTTTTCCTCTCTCATTTCTACACCTTTTAGAAAACTTTAATGATCCCTTTTGGGGCCATCCACAAAATATAAAACAAAATACTGCTGAGAAAATGTGAATTGTTATGCCTTGTTTAATACCAACAGTGCAATTTTCTTTTTAAACTGGACTAGGTTGACTTATAAGTCAAACATAGACAAAACAAAGTGCAGATGCCCAAATCTGTTTTCCTCTGCTGTGAGACTGGTTAGCATTTTAGGATCAGCAAAGTAACATTAATTTTATCATACAAAAAGTGTTTGTGTTCATAATAAAGTTTTGTATGTAGAACTAGCACTTTAACTTGATTAATATCCCCATTTTTTAATAAGTGGCAGTTGTCTAAACACAATATTATCTGAACTACAGGTTCCTACTAGGTATCTAATTCCTTTATTACACAAATAATATTTGCAACAAATAGGTAGCGCTAAATTGAGTAGCAGAGCTAGAAGAGGGCAATTGGATCATCAGAAGATTGGTAACTACTATTATATTCAATTTTCCCTTAAAGGAAATATAGATATTTTACCTGAGGAAGAGTAAACTGGAGGGTAGAGGTAAAGGGGTGATACATAATCAGATGTACGAATGATTGATTATCTTGAGAACCAAGATAGGTGTCTTGAATCCTTTCTTATATGGTTTGTAGTATTTGTCCTCCAAAGTTCCTTTCCAACTCTCAGAATCAAATAAAATCAAATAAAAAAAAGAAAAGAAGTAGTAACAGTGGGTTGAAGTAGCAGAGAAATTTGACATGATTTGTCAGAGAATGTAATGGGTTTTTCCTCCTTGAAAGCCATTAAACTGAATCATAGCTTTTGTTAGTTTTAAAGAAGAGAGAGAATCTTTTTTTTTTTCTAAATAATTTTTTATTTATAGAAAAAATTTCCCTGGTTACATAAGTCATGTTTTTACTTTACCCTTCACCCCCTTCGCCCCTCCCCCATCCCCTGATTCACCCCCTCCCCCTGCCTTAGCTAATTCGCATTTCCACTGGTGTGGTCAGTCAAGACTTATTTGCAGATTATTGATAGTTACATGGGTGTGGTCTTTTCAGGTCTATATCCCCAATCATGTTCTCATCAACCCAAGTGTCCACACAGTTGTTTTTCTTCTCTGTTTCTACTCCTGCAGTTCTTCCTCTGAATGTGGATAGTGTTCCTTTCCATAAATCCCTCCGAATTGTCCTGGGTCATTGCATTGCTGCTAGTACAGATGTCCATTACATTAGATTTTACCATAATATATCAGTCTCTGTGTACAATGTTCTTCTGGCTCTGCTCCTTTTGCTCTGCATCAATTCCTGGAGGTCTTTCCAGCTCACATGGAATTCCTCCAGTTTATTATTCCTTTGAGCACAATAGTATTCCATCACCAACATATACCACAATTTGTTCAGCCATTCCCCAATTGAAGGGCATACCCTCATTTTCCAGATTTTTGCCACCACAAAAAGCAGGGCTATAAATATTTTTGTGCAAGTCTGAGAATCTTGGCTAGATGTAATCTGTTTGAGTTATATGGTTCTAAAGTTCCTTATCACTATAAGATCTCTTATTGTAGGAAAAACTATAGGAATTTAAATTTGTGAGAAATGGGAAAACAAAAAGTACTTTGGAAGTTAACATTTCTCTGGAGTTGATAACTTTTAGTAAGAGTTTATTAACTTGAGTTAATCCTAAATTTTAGGCAAAACCACTTCTTTCCAGGAAGTTTGTTTTTTAATAAAGAAACAATAAATAACTATTTTTTAGGTCTTATTTTTTTTTGTAGAGAAGAGTATTAGTCTTCAAGCTATTTTTAGAGTTGGCTCTTTTAGGGAATTCCATATGTAAAAAAAAAAAAAAAAGTAGGAATGGTGAATGCTTCTAATGTGTTTGGAAGGGGATAAATTACTTTCCCAGAGTCACATAACCTGTTTGTGTCAGATTCAGAAGGACTTTTCCAATAGTCTTGAAATTACGATATATGGTAAATGTTGTTATGTAAACTTGGGTCCAGAAGTGGCATTTCGTCTTATATTTGTTGATATAAATCATTTTTTAAAAAATAGATGCCTTTTTGTTTTTATATCACATTCACTTCTGAATATCTCCATTCTTTTCCCCTTATCCAGAGAGCTTGGAAACAAAGATCTTTTTAAAAAGAAAAAATAAAACAAGCTCAATAAAATCAATTAGAATTTTAGCCATGTGTGACAGCATGGTGACTATTCCATAAGCGAAATCCTCTATTTCTCCATTCGCAGGGGAGCTACATTTTCTTCACTTTTTTCTAGGGACAAATTTAATCACTTTCATTACCCAGAATTCAGGTTTATTTTATTTTTTAGCATTTTCATTATGGTCATCATGTATATTTTTCTGTTTCTGCTTACTTCACTCTGTATCATTTCATATAAGTCTTTATCTCATTCTTCCAAATTCTTCATAATTGTCATTTCTCATAGCAGAATAATAACCCATTATGTTTATCAACCACATTCTGTTTGGTCATTTCTCAAAAAATGGACACATTTTGTTTCCAACTTTGTTACTTGAAAAGATGTTGCTATGAATATTTAGTTATATATATATATACATATATGTGTATATATATATATAGTATAGTCTTGAGATCTCTAGGTTAAGGGATATGGAAATTTTAGGAACTCTTAGCATAATGATTTCCAGACAGTTGGAGTAATTCACAACTCCAAAGTACACATGTGTGTATGACTTCCTGTCAGCCTTACAATATTGACTGTATCCATCTTTTCTCACCTTAGAAAATTTATTGTATGAGAGGTGAAAGTTGTAGAATTATTTTGATTGGAATTTCTTTGTTTTAGATATTTAGAGAACCTTTTCATGCAATTAGATAGTTCACACTTTCTTTGAGAATTGTTCCCTTATATCCTTGGATAAACTATACATTGGTCAAATGTATTTTGTTCTTGCAAAATTTTTTCAATTCATATGATCAAACATTTCTGTTTTCACTTCTGTAGTCTCCTTCTTTTGTTTGGTTAAGAATTCTTCTCCTAGCCATAGCTATAAGAGAGGACACTACTTTTTCCAGTTTTTTTTTTAATGATGTCACTTTATTTGTGAATTTCCATTCATTTCTATTGTGGTAATAGTGTAAGATGTTGGTCTAAAATAATTTTTTTCCAAACTGCCTTTCAGTTTTCCAAGCATTCCTTATTAGATATCTCTTTTCCAAGATATTTTATTCTTAGGTTTATTGCACACAGGAAACTTAACTATTTTGAAAGATTAAGTAACCATCTGAAGAAATAATTTATACTAAAGTACTTTTCTTGTGAACCTGTTAGAATTGTGATGATTCTTAAAATACCTAATTCTTAAGGTATGTGATGTGATAAATTCTTCCTTTGAAGTCAGATCATGTTTGAAGACAATCTCTTTCATTTATTATATAGATGACCTTGTTTGAATCGCTTGATCTTGGGGGCAGCTGGGTTGCTCAGGATATAGAGAGCCAGACCTAGAGTCAGGAAGTCCTGGGTTCAAATCTGGCCTCAGACACTTACTAGTTGTGTGACTCTGGACAAGTCACTTAACCCCCATTGCCTAGCCCTTACTCCTCTTCTGTCTTGGAACCACTACACAGTATTGAAGTCGGAAGATAAAGGTTTAAAAAAAAAAAAGATTGTCATGAATCACTTAGCCTCTCCTAAAGTCAATGAGGAGATTGTACTAACTAGATCCCTCCCAGATCTATTGTAATTTTATGATTCAAACCTCATGTATTTCTATATTTAAAAACTTAATCATACCGCCCTAATTATTAACTCTATCAATCTTATATAGTTTGTAAGAAAATGTTTTCACAACCTCCTTTAGGAACTCATTCTGGAATTTAAGTGTTCATTATTTAAAAATTATACTTATTTTTAAATTTTAAACCCTCAAGAGTTAGTTCAAGTTTATTACTTAATGTCTCTGATGATAATTACTATTAAAAAGCATTCATTAAGTTATTATTACTATGTTCCTGGCACTGTGCTAAGCAATGAAAATAAAATTACAATCAGTCAAGATAGTTCCCTAGAAGGGGAAATAGGGAGTTGAAGTGGTAAGGGAGAGCACACAGCCAACATGGTATAGAAATGGTCAGTATCTTGTGTCTATTTCAGTAGAAAGTCTTATCAAATGTTGTTAAAGGTTATTCTTTGAAAAATATGTGGAGATTGCTAGGTGGCTCAGTGGATAGAAGAGTGGGCCTGAAGTCAGGGAAGACCTGAGTTCAAATTTGATACTAGACACTTACTAGCTGTGCGACCCTGGGCAAATCATTTAACTTCTGTTTGCCTTGATCCATGGAATCCATGGAAAAGGAAATGACAAACTGTTTGAGTATCTGCTCCAAGAAAGCCCCAAGGACAGTATAGCCACAAAGTGAGTAGACACAAATGATTTACTGAACAAGAAGATATGACAAATGTTTATTTATTGCACAACTTTCCTTTGATGGAGATTGAACAAGTATATTGTTAGCAGATTCTTCATTTTCCTTCACTCCACATATGACAGTTCTACCAACAAATATCTTTGGTATTGGTTTTCTCCTTTCCACTCTTCATAGCCATTTCTCTACTTAAGATTTATTTTTGGCCTAGAACAGTGATGGGCAAACTATGGCCCACGGGCCAGATGCAGCCCCCTGAAATGTTCTGTCTGGCCTGCACAACATTATTCCTAATGTACATCATTATAAAATGTATCATTGTTATGTTTTAATAAATTATATTGGCCCGCCTAAAGTTTTTTTCCTTTCCTTTGGCCCCCTCTTTAAAAAGTTTGACCATCACTGGCCTAGACTATTGCAAAAACAACCTAACTGATCTTGCTTTTCATTGGTCCAGAACTTTACCTGTTCTCCTCTCCCTAAACTATTTTCCTCTCAGTTGCCAATTGGATCATACCAAAGCATGTGTTTGATCATTTCACACCCTGCTCCATGAAACATCTGTGGATCATTTTTTCCCCTCTAGAATAAAGGAACAAATTCCTTTCTTTGGAGTTTTGAGGTTTTTATATTTTGACTTTTACCAGTCTCTCCAGATTTATTTCACATCACATTCTAACCTAACTAGGCTACTTGCTATTCTTGTCAATGTATCTTAAGATCATATAAACTTTTATGGCCACTTTTTGCACTATTGACTCTCTGATATTGCAGTGCACTAAATACCATAGATTTCTTTTTAACAAGAAGAGCTATGTACTTAGCTTTCTTACATTTTGTACTGTGAAGTTGATTATTTTTCAACTCCAGTGAAGGACTTTACATTTATTCTTTTTTTTTTTTTAAACCCTTGTACTTCGGTGTATTGTCTCATAGATGGAAGATTGGTAAGGGTGGGCAATGGGGGTCAAGTGACTTGCCCAGGGTCACACAGCTGGGAAGTGGCTGAGGCCGGGTTTGAACCTAGGACCTCCTGTCTCTAGGCCCAACTCTCACTCCACTGAGCTACCCAGCTGCCCCTACATTTATTCTTATTTAATTTATCTTATTAAAAATATTATCATGTTAGAATTGGCACATCATTTTTAGCCTGGTGATCTTTTTAGATCCTGAATGTCTTCAAACCTGGTTTGATATCATTTTCCAAGTTACATACATGAATACCTTATCTCACATATTCTCTTTCAGAATTTATAAATAATTTGTGATCCTAAAATAGGAAATTGCATTAAAGGGAAAGAAGAAGATAAAGGGAATTATGTGATATACCCCACTCCATCAGTAAATAAACATTAGTAACAAACTATTACATGCCAGGAACTGTGCTAAGCACTGGAGGTAACAAAGAAAGGTGTAAAAGCCAGTTCCTATTCCTGAGGAGCTCATAATCTAATTGGAGAAACAAATTCAAATCAGCTATATACAAAGTATATATGAGAGATACATTGGAAATAATCAGTGTAGGAAAGGCACTAGAATTAAAAGGCATCAGAAAAACCTTTTTTAAAAGGATTTCATCTAGGACCTGAAGGAATTCAGGAGTTGGACATGAGAAGAGAAAATTCCAGATATTGAGGGACAATCATGAAGATATCCAGAGCTGGGAAATGGAGGATTTTGTTGATTAGTGAAGGGAAAATAATTTTCATCTCTTCCCAGAAAGAGCAGCAGTGGGAGAAAGGGTGAGGAGACAAAGGGAAGATTGAAACAAGGAAAGGGAAGAATCTTGATTCATTTGAGTGGGGAGGGGGGTCCTGAAGAACACTTACAAGATGGAGTAGAGTAATGAATATATATAATTTTCAGGGATCTGGTGATCATAAGAGAATACTACCTCTAAGAGAGTCTTATGCCTCCATAGATAGCATCTGGCTTCTGGAGAAAAGAATCAACTGATATCCAGGGGAGGAAGTTTATGGACCTAGAGAGGAGACTTCTTAGCAGATAGAAAAAAAAAATAATCATGAAGAGGGCAGGGGGTAGAAATGGATCAGAGTCACTGGGAAAAACCAAAACTCACAACATAGAGAATAAATAAATAAGGAAATTACATATACTGAAAGAACCCATAGACAACACACCATTATCAATATTAAGCTTAATGTGCTCCAATGCCTTTACTTATACATTCATGAAGCAAGAACATTAATTGAATTTCAAGAAGACAAAATAATACTTAGTAGGAAATTAAATGATCATCCCAGTTTTTTGATAAATAACAAAAATATAGATTATCACATTAGTGTATTGTTGGGTAAGCCGTGAAATACTGTAACTGTTTTGGAAAGCAATTGATTTTGCTAAACTGAGTTGTTTGTGTGTGTGTGTGTGTGTGTGTGTGTGTGTGTTTACCCCTTTCTTTCCTCAAAGGAATATCTGGATAAGAGAGGTGAGGGATATATTAAAAAAATGAAGGTGATGTAAAAACAAAAGGTATTAATAAAAATAAGTTTTTAAATTGCTCTAATGAATTATCTCAGTTCTTTTTTTATTTCATATTTAGTGATTATTTACTTATGGTTTTATAACTCAGTCTTTTTGTTTGTTTGTTTCAGATCTCTTTACGAATCTTCTATTAGAACTTTGGATGAACTTTTGAGGCAATGACAGAGGAACCATCTTCTTTCCAGTGTGTAAAAAAAAGAAGAAAAAGCACTGATTTCAAAAAATATTTGAAACATATATTGTACATATTGTATTTACATTTTTAAGAATCTATACATGGAGAGGGTACTAAATGGAAAATTAATGTTTTAGCTTGCAATTGATATTAAAGTATCTGTAGTAAATCTATCTATTGATCAGTCTAGCTATTATATGTGTATACATGTGAACATGTATAGTTAAATAAAATATTCTAAAATGTCAGTAGTGTGAAAAAGAGAATAATACTTGCTTTGGAAAACTAAAAACATAATTTAAGCCAATATACAAATAAGTAATGTCAAAAATTAAGGAAAAATATAATAAGCAAAAGAATTATAAGTTTAATAAAGGAACAGCTCTCTACTTAAAAAATATTTTTAAAAATTAAATTACTAATTTCTATTCTAAAGAATTGTGTCCATTTGGTCACAGCTAAAAACATAATTTTACAACTGAACAGTCTTAGGAAAGAGTAGTGGGAATGCCCTGTAACCAAGAGCTGCCCTGGGGGAAAAAATCACAAACCAAAAATCAACCTTTTATCCTGAGCAGTAAAGTTAGAACACAATTCACCAATTTGAACACAGCTCTTCCACTTGATGCTTAGTTCCTACCACTATAAATTACAGTCTTATCTGGGAGGTCAAGTATTTTGGCCTGGAGCTTCTCCCCATGCTCGTTTTATCTTTTTTCTCTGATGGTTGCCTTAAGTCTAGGGAAAGTGTTCAATGTCTATTGTTAAAGTATATCTCCTAGCCTTTCATAGTTACCCTGACTCTAATCACTCCTCTTCTTTGTGCTCTGTAGTGACTATGTGGTTCCAAGAGCTACATAGAGTGACAGAGATTAATGCACTGTTTTGAGCCAACACAGTTGTGGCAGCAATGTTCTATCTAATCTCCCATCAAAGAAGAAAATGTTATGGGGTAACATGTTTAGAAATATTTTAAAAATTGTTTTTTTGATAACATGAACATTTTGGAATGAAGATTTCCTGAAAGATTCATGAAAAAAGCTGAATGAAACATCTATGAAAATTGACCTCAATTTGGAAAAGGAGACCAACTAAACCCAACACTCTCCTTTTGCTTATATTGAAATTGATGTGTGGAGTAAAGACATTTGGTCACAAAGTCACAGAATAAGTGTCAAAGTTAGGACCAGAACTTGGCTCCTCCAGATCCCAGTCCAGTGCTTTTGCCATCACCATGCTGCATCAATTGTGACAAATGTTTTATCTATCTTAACCTTTTCTTCCTTTAAAACTGCTTTGACACATCTTATTTTTGTGTTATTAATATAAGCAATGCATTGTATTCTCAGCACTTAGATCGATGCTAATTATTTTCCATATCTCCTTTGAAGGTGTTTTAATAGTACCCAGTGTTGCTATAAGTGTGACATGTTCAATATTTCCATTTGTAGAAAAATGTACTGTTTATGCTTCTTTGGGAAGATTAGTTGTATTTAATAAGCAAGGTGTTCCTGACTGGATGAAATAAGTGTATGTCTACGAGATTTAGAAAGAATGAAAGGAAAAAGTGAGGTCAGATGCCCAGTATAGTACAACTATCATAACCCTTTCTTGACAATAGTTCAGTTTTATTTTTGTCTTATGCATTTAAAAATACTATAATATTACTTGGAAATGTAATATTCTGCATGGATATATATGTAAGATGTTGATTTACATTAGGAACTGTAAATGGACTGCATTGGTTTTTCATTACTACATGCTAACTCAATTGACCAATAAAAAAGTTGCTAGTCTTGGTCTTTCAATTGGTAGATTCAGTTCACAAATATAAACAATTGTATTAAAAAAAAAGCCAACACCTTTTTTTGTTGTTTGTTTTTTGGCAGGTGGAAACTTAGGTTACTCTTTCCTCCCCCTGATAGAAATAGTTGTTTTTGAAATCATATTTGGAAGAACAATTGTTGGAAGTATACTCTTGCTTTTCATTTCTTGGCAAGTCAACATTGACTTGAATTCTGATATAAAAAAATTGGGGAATTTTTTGGGTTAAAAAATGTCTTTATGCTCCATCTACTTAATTAAAATGTGGGAAATTAATATCAAATTATAATAATTTTTATACAAAACTTTCTTAAACCTCAAATTTCAAATGCCAGTCAGTTTTCAAGATAAAGTAATTTATTCCAAGACTTCAAGGCATCTCACTGGGCTGGCTTTTGTTAGAGGCAGGATGGAAACCTGCTCCTTATTTTTCTGTAAATAAGAACCCTTTTAGGTAAGAAAAGCCACCATTCTCTAGTCATACTGTTGTACTATAGTGACCTAGCCCAATATGTGGCAGGGAGGAAAGGGCATATTGGCATCCTTAAGTCCTTTCTCTAAGTCTGTATCATCAGTGGCTATTTAGCCATCATAAATATCTTGAGAGATCCAGTAGAGGGACAGAGGTGAGACCACAAGGGGTATATATTGGCCTGAAGAGATGCTCTTTTTTGCCTCTCTCTTTGAACATACTTTCTCTTTGACCCCACATGCTCTCATTGGTAGCCATTCCTATTGTGAAGGAAGTCAACTGGCCATTTTATATTATCTTGAGCAGTTGATTAATAAATTAACTTAAAATTTAAAAATACTGTCTCAAAGATTTCAATTGTTCCAAGTATTTCAAGCAATTATTTTTTCTAGTTATGCTATTTAGTGAATGGAGTTCAAGAAAATCCCTTCTCCATCCTTAGCAGTAAATGGGTTCCTACTATTTTTGGAAGGGAGATCTTTATTACTTAATCTGTAATTTTGGATCTGTTGTGTTGGTGCTTCTTCAACCAGTTCAGATCTTAGTCCCTTTGGCCCTTATTAAAAGGTTAAAGTGAATTTCTATGGCTTAAAACAATTTTCTCCCCATTCTTCCTACTGAATGCAATTGGTTGTCTTGAAATGTGTGAGTTTTGTTCCCTTTTATTTAGGCCTGGTTCTCAATCCATGAGTCACCTAGCTAGCCCCTTTATTGATATAATTTATTTTTACATTACCTAGATCTCCCTCGCCCCCGAATCTTCCTTTAGAACAAAGAATTGGGATATCCTTTTAATCCTTGAGTGGAATTCCAGTTCAGAAGCAAACTAGATTCACTTAACTGTAACTACATACAAGTATAAATGATCACCCTTTAAGATTTGAAATACATCAGTTGGATTCTTTTGAATTATTTTTTAATTATATAATTTTTCAAATTACATGTAAAAACTATTTTTAACATTTTGTTTTTTAAAATTTTGAGTTCCAAATTCTCTCCCTTTCCTCTCTCCCATCCCTGAGAAGGCTTAGACTATACATGTGCAGTTATGCAAGACATTTCCTTATTACTCATGTTGTGAAAGAAAACATCAAGAAAATAAGAAAAAAGGGCTTCCGGTTAAGATGGCGGCAGAGTAAGGAGCAGCTGCTCGATCTCTCCTGACCAAACCATACAGGACCCCTCAAGGGGAAATAAAAACGAGTCCAGAAGAATGAAGGAATCCCACAACAGGGCGCAGCATTGAAGGTACGCAGAATCAGGGCATTTCCACGCTATAAAGGGGTGAAACAGCTCTCACTAAAACTCGAGAGGAAGAAGCCCCTCCCCACACCACACACCTCGCACAACGCCAACGCACAAGTGTGAAAACAGGACTGGGGCAACCAGATAATCACTGGCAGCCCCAGGGCTTGTACCTGTGTGCAGCAAGATGAGGGACCCCAAGTGGCTGGGGGGCGCAGGGACTTTCCCCGAAGGCACCGCCTGGGGCCGGGACAAAGGCCCCTAAAACACGGCCTTTCCCAAGCACTGAAGGCATCGCCTCAGGTGCAAATGAAGATCTCCAGCCCACGGACTTTCACTACCTTCTGTGTGGGTGAAGGCAGGGCCTAAGAGCATCTGCACAGGCAAAGGCAGTGCCCTAGGCTTGAATAACGATCTCCAGCCCAGGCTTGGACCTCCAGTGAGGACCCGGTGTGGACTGGAGCTCGGCAGTGGAAGCAGCCCCAAAGACTGCTGAAGGAACCTCGGGCAGAGGGGCAGAACAGGAACTACCAGGAGGCCTGACCCCGAGGACAAGGAGACCGGAGGCCCCCGGGAGCTTGCAAGGCGCAGGCAGACCCTGAGTGCAAGGACAAAGCTGAAAAGGGGCGGGGCTAACAATGGCCAGCAATAAGGAAGTCCAGAAGAAAAAGACTATCAAGAGAAACTCTGGAACACTCGACAACTTCTACACAGAGGAGGGAAAACAAAAATCCAAACCTCCACCAAAAAATGAAAGCTGATCACAAGCTATGGAAGAGTTTAAAAATGAAATGCTGAGGAAGATGGAAGAAATCTGGCAAGAAAATAACAGTTTAAAAGGCAGAATTTCGCAATTGGAAAGTGAGACAAGTCAACTGAAGACCAAAAATGACCAGATTGAAAAGGAAAACCAAAAAATTATAGCCGAAAACCAAAACATTAAAGCCGAAAACCAGTCCTTAAAGGCTAGAATCGAACATTTAGAAACCAATGATCTCTCAAGACAACAAGAACAAATAAAACAAAGTCAAAAGACTGATAAAATAGAAGGAAACATGAAATATCTCAATGAGAGAGTGACAGACCAAGAAAACCGGTCTAGAAGAGATAACTTGAGAATCATTGGTATTCCAGAAAAGGCAGAAATTAATAAAAAACATGGACTCCATACTCAAAGAAATTATTCAGCAAAATTGCCCTGAAGTTCTACAACAAGAGGGCAATATAGACATTGAAAGGATCCATAGAACACCCTCTACACTGGACCCAGAAAAGTCAACACCCAGAAATATAATAGCGAAATTGAAGAGCTTTCGAGTCAAAGAAAAAATCTTACAAGAAGCCAGAAAGAGACAATTCAAATATCAAGGAGCACCAATAAGGATCACACAGGATCTGGCAGCCTCAACACTAAAAGAACGCAAGGCTTGGAATACAATATTCAGAAAGGCAAGAGAGCTGGGCCTTCAGGCACGAATCAACTACCCAGCGAAACTAACCATATACTTTCAGGGGAAAGTATGGGCATTCAACAAAATTGAAGAATTCCAAGTTTTTGCACAAAAGAGACCGGGACTAACTGGAAAGTTTGACACTCAACCACAGATATCAAGAGAAAGATGAAAAGGTAAATAAGAAACAGAGGGAAAAGAAAGAAAACTCATAGTCTTTTAAGCTTGACTCTTTAAGGGCATAAATAAGATCTAATTATATGTATTACTAGGTGGAGAAATGCTATGTATAATTCTCTGTAGTGAACTCTATACACTATTATAGTATTCACTATTATAGCAACCAGAAGAACAATTCATAGGGAGAGGACAGGATACTAAATGGTCTAAGAAGACATGGGGGGTGGGAAAGAGGGGGGGATAGTAGGGGACACCAAGAAAAATCTGAGTAAATAAGAAAAATAAGATATTCTATTACACACAAAGAGGGCATGGGAAGGGGAGGGGATAAATAATACCATAAGAAGGAGAGGAAGAGAGCATAATCAAACCTTACTCTCAGTGTAATCAACCTGGAGAAGGAAGAGTAGCTTTATTATCCATCCGGATAAAAAACTCTATCTAACCCTACTGAGAAAGTCAGAAGGGATAAACCAAAGGGAGCAGGGGAGTGGGGAGGCCAAAAAAGGGAGGGGACAAGAAGGGGGAGGGAATTAATTTGGTCTTTAAAAAACAAAAATAGGGAAACAACAAGGGAGGGGGCAGAAAGGGAAGTCAGTCAAGGGAGGGATAAGGGATACCGACTCAAAGCAAACCACTGGTATAAAAGAAAATAGTGTAATAAGAAGGAGTGGGTCTAGGGGAGGATACAAAAATGTCAGTGAATACAGAACTAACAATTGTAACTCTGAATGTGAACGGGATGAACTCGCTCATAAAACGGAAGTAAATAGCAGAGTGGATCAGAAACCAAAATCCTACCATAGGTTGTCTACAAGAAACACATATGAGGCGGGTAGACACACACAAGTTCAAGGTTAAGGGTATGAGCAAAATCTTTTGGGCATCAAATGAGAAAAAGAAGGCAGGAGTGGCTATCATGATCTCTGACAAAGCCAAAGTAAAAATAGATATGATTAAAAAAAAGACGGGGAAGGTCATTACATCCTGATTAAAGGCAGTATAAGCAATGAGGAAATAACACTGCTCAATATATATGCACCAAGTGGTATAGCATCCAAATTCATAAAGGAGAAACTGGCAGAGCTCAAGAAGGAAATAGATAGTAAAACCATAATAGTGGGAGATCTAAATATTCCTCTTTCAGATCTAGATAAATCAAACCAAAAATTAAATAAGAAAGAGGTAAGAGAGATGAATGAAGTCCTAGAAAAATTAGATTTAATTGATATGTGGAGAAAAATAAATAGGGACAAAAAGGAATACACCTTTTCAGCTGCACATGGTACATTTACAAAGATTGACCATGTAATAGGGCATAGAATCATGGCAAACAAATGCAAAGGAGCAGATATAATAAATGTAACCTTCTTAGATCATAATGCAATAAAAATAATAATCAGTAAGGGCACCTGGACAGGCAAATCAAAAACCAATTGGGAATTAAACAATATGATTCTCCAAAACCAAATTGTCAAAGAAGAAATCATAGAAACAATCAACAATTTCATTGAAGAGAATGACAATGATGAGACATCCTACCAACCTCTGTGGGATGCAGCCAAGGCAGTACTCGGGGGGGAAATTTATATCCTTGAGTGCATATATTAACAAATTAAGGAGGGCAGAGTTTAATGAATTGGGCATGCAACTCAAAAAATTACAAAGCGAGCAAATAAAAAACCCCCAGATGAAAACTAAATTAGAAATACTAAAAATTAAGGGAGAAATTAATAAAATCAAAAGTAAAAGAACTATTGAATTAATAAATAAGACTAGAAGCTGGTATTTTGAAAAAACAGATAAAATAGACAAAGTACTAGTCAATCTAATAAGAAAAAGGAAAGAAGAACACCAAATTGACAGTATTAGAGATGAAAAGGGAGACCTCACCTATAATGAAGGGGAAATTAAGGCAATCATTAAGAACTATTTCGCCGAATTATATGGCAACAAATATAACAATTTAGGAGATATGGATGAATATTTACAAAAATATAAATTGCCTAGATTAACAGCAGAAGAAATAGAATACCTAAATAATCCCATATCAGAAATAGAAATTGAACAAGCCATTAAAGAACTCCCTAAGAAAAAATCACCAGGACCTGATGGATTCACAAGTGAATTCTATCAGACATTCAAAGAGCAACTAATCCCAATACTATACAAATTATTTGATATGATAAGCAAAGAAGAAGTCCTACCAAATTCCTTTTAAGACACAAATATGGTACTGATCCCAAAGCCAGGTAGACCAAAAACAGAGAAAGAAAACTATAGACCAATCTCCCTAATGAACATAGATGCAAAAATCTTAAATAGAATATTAGCAAAGAGACTCAAGCAAGTAATTAAGAAGGTCATCCACCATGATCAGGTGGGATTTATACCAGGAATGCAAGGATGATTCAACATTAGGAAAACCATCCACATAACTGACCATATCAACAGTCTAACAAACAAAAATCACATGATTATCTCAATAGATGCTCAAAAAGCCTTTGACAAAATACAGCATCCATTCCTATTGAAAACATTGAAAAGTATAGGAATAGAAGGACCTTTCCTAAAAATAATAAACAATATATACCTAAAACCATCAACAAGCATTATATGCAATGGGGATAAATTAGAAGCCTTCCCAATAAGATCAGGAGTGAAACAAGGATGCCCATTATCACCTCTATTATTCAACATAGTACTAGAAACACTATCAAAAGCAATTAGAGAAGAAAAAGAAATTGAAGGTATCAAAATAGGCAAGGAGGAGACTAAGCTATCACTCTTTGCAGATGATATGATGGTATACTTAAAAAATCCTAGAGAATCAACTAAGAAGCTTGTAGAAATAATCAACAACTTTAGCAAAGTGGCAGGATACAAAATAAATGCACATAAATCATCAGCATTTCTATACATTTCCAACACATTAGAACAGCAAGAGGTAGAAAGAGAAACACCATTTAAACTCACCCTAGACAATATAAAATACTTGGGAATCAATCTAACAAAACAAACACAGCTATTATACAAAACAACTACAAAACACTTTCCAAACAAATAAAAAGCTTGGAGCAAATTTTCTGCATCCTGATATGCAGAATCATATAGTTGAAAAATGTTTTCAAGCTTCTTAATAATTACAATAGGATCATCTTCAAAAGAAGGAGTATTTTTTTGAATCTCTCAATATCTGGGGGTGGGGTGGGGTAAAAGATGTGTGGTGCCGTAAGGAAATGATATCTCCATCCTTATTTAAGATGGGCACTTCCCTTAAGGGGAATAGGCCTTTAACTGAATTATTTGTAGTTTTTGTCTCTTGGCTAGATGTCTGTGTTGCTATGGAGTAAGTATGGGGAGGAATAAGGGGAGGAGTGGGTGAGCTAAGAGGGAAGGGTTGTGAGTGAGGAGAAGGGACAAGGGAGGGCAGGGTGGCCAGGAACTGTACAAGGCAAGAGAGGACTTAGGCATAGATAGGGAGAGACCTTCCTTTTGCATCTTAAGAATTCTCAAAATTTTCCATTTGGGTCTGTAACTTAACCAGGCTAGCTTTCTGTTGTTTATTTTTGAGGAGAAGTAAATAAAGTGGGAAATATCCAATGAAAATAAACATTCCTAGGAACAGAATTAAACAGAGCCAATCCGAATTTGTAAGCTTTTCTAACTCATTAAAATTCTTTGGGAACAAAAACTGTTCCCTTAGAGTTTGAACCATGTGTGGTTACATCATTACCCTTCAGATAAGCTCTATAGCTTTTGATTACAGGGAAAACAAAAGATACTTTCTTGAAGGTAAAAAAACCTCAGGAGTTAACTAAGAGGTCTAGAAGAGTATTTTTCCTTCCCCTCCCCACTAGGGCAAAAAACACCAGGGAGAACAAAAGGATGTTTGAGTAGAGAATACAAGCTCCATCTAATGTTTGGGTCAGGAAACCCCAGAGGCTAATTTCCAGAATTCTGGCTTCGAATCCACCGACCTACTACCTGTACTTCCCCACTCCCCCCATTATGCTGGGTTTTAGGGTATAGAGGGTGGCACCTTCCTGTGGGCTAACCCCTCAGTTTCCACCCTCTCATCCAGGAGCATGAAAAACTCCCAGGGTTAGCTTAAAATTGGCTTGGAAGTTAGGAGCAGGGTTGGAGTGGGCAGTGTGTAAGGGGCTGCTCTCTTCTTCATTGTGCTGCTGGTCTAAAAGCCTCCTCAGCTGCAAGCTGGAACTTCAAGCAGCTACCTCAAGCTTGAGACCCACATGGGGGTGGAGGGAAGGGTATCACTGTACCAAGAGGCAGGGGGGCCAGTGCCAGCCACTCAGCTGTTAGCAATATGGGGGAAACTTATACTTGAACTTTTGCACAGGAAACTCAGGGAATCAGCAGCAAGGGAGCAATGCTGAGGGTGGGGGCCAGGGACATAGGAGGGACAGGCACAGACTACCAGCTACTTATCCATTCTGGCCAGAAGCACATGGATGGAGACAGCACTACCCAGCTCTCATGGTGAGTGGGTCCCTACCACCTGGAAAACTCCCTATCTTTACTCAAAGGTTATCTTAAAAGAAGATCAAGGATTCCATCTTCCATAGTGGCTTGTCAAAAATGTAAGATTAAAATTAATATCCAATAACTCCAAGTATTAATTTTTAAAGTTTATTAATAATAATTTAAAGTAGAAGGAATAAAAAGGAGATAGAAGTATAAAAACCTAATTATCTAACAAAAATAAGACCACATGAGTAAGTTCTCCTGCCTGGTTCAAAGCCAGCTTCCACAGCCGCAATCAGGGAAAGAGAATGAGATGGCAGAACTACCCAAAACTTATATCCTCTCTACATTAGCATGTAATATGAGAAGGAACATGGGAATCTGGGATTTAGAGTCCTGAGGAGCAAATCCTAATTACACGCCTAGTTGCATGTAGGACTGAGAAAGTGATCTGCACTTGGAATGACTGAGAGGAGCAGTTACTAGTAAATGGGCCCTAACTATACTGAGCAAGGAGCAAGTCTGGAAGCATACAGTAGCTATGTGGATCTAATCCTAGGAGCAGAGTGGGGACTCAGTTTTTACCTCCTAGCTAAGCTTAAGTCTATGGTAGAATAACCAGTGCAAGAATCTTAGACCAAAGCATAACCAGCAATTCAGTCATTGAACTTGCAGAACTTGCCAGTGGCCTAATAGTGTCTGAGTCTAGCAGCAATATACTAAGAAGAGGTATGACCAGGGACAGACCTGTGTGAGATGATTATTTAGGGGGACTTGGATCCTGAGCACCCTAGTGGCTGGGATATAAGAGTCACAGAGTCAAGTGACCTGTCTAATGGCTGGATTCCTGGGTTCCATCAGAGAGCTTAAATGTGCCAGAACCAGCACAATGTTGCCATAGAAGGAGGAGCAAGTGGGTTTTAAAACTAGTTAGGGAAATGGAGACAGTTCTTTTCCTTGAAAGCTGTACCTGGCTCTCTGCGCTGGTGTTTTCCCCTTACTCCTTATCTGATTTGGTCATCTCTAGTAAGCAGCAACCTGAGCCAGCTAAATGAAAAATCAGATCTATCCCTAAATGTAGAAAGGCTGAGATCTCTCTTTCTGCCTTATAACTTTCTCTATTTTTACTAATAAATGCTTATAAATCTGGTAATTAGCCTCCAGATTAATTTTTATTTATAACAGACCCAAGCCTGGGTCATGAACTTGCAGGGCTTGGACCAGAAGGGCAGTGATTTACCCTGGATCACATTACTTTGTGAATACTAAAAACTCAGTTCTTAGCCTAGGCTATAAAAAGAGAAGAATGTGAGGACTGAAGCTAGCTAGCACTAACATAAAGTCCTAAGTTAAAATGTAGCCTGCATGAGAGAGCAAACAAAAAAAATCATGCTACCATAAAGAGTTAGTATGGTGATAGGGAAGTTCAAGCCAAATCCAGAAGAAGAAAATGAATAGAAAACATTTATAAATAAAGCCTTAAAGAAAAATTCAACTTGAGCTCAAATACAACCAGGATTCCTGAAAGATATAAAATTTTAAAGAGCTAAAATAAAATAAGATTAATTAAGGGGGAAAATGAGGAAAGAAATTAGAGTTGTGAAAGGATGATATGAAAAGAATTAACAACTTGAAACAAGTTATAACACTTTGCCAAAGAAAATAACTCCATAGAATTTAGAAATGATGAAATAGAAGCCAGTGACTTCATGAAACAAGAATTATTAAAACAAAGTCAAAAGAGAAAAAGTAAAAGGTATCTCATAACAAAAAAAAAGATTAAAGAGAGATCATCTGAGACTCATTTGAATACTTAAAAGCTACAATAATAACAAACCTAAACATAATATTTTAAGTCATAAAAGAAAATTGTCCAGATCTTTTAGAACCAGAGGGTAAAGCAGATGTTTAAAGAATTTATTGATCACCCTTAAAAGAAACTTCTGAATGAAAACTCTCAGAAATGTCCAGAACTCTCTCATCAAAGAAAAAGTAACAGTAGCAAGAAGAATTCAAGGATTGAAGAGACATTAGATCACACAAAATTTAATAACCAGTAATGAAAAAAAGAAGGGGAGAGCTTGGAATGTGATAGTCCAGAAGACAAAGGGGATACGCTTATAATTACAAATAATTTACCCAGAAAAAACTGACACGTGTGTGTGTGTGTGTGTGTGTGTGTGTGTGTGTGTGTGTGTGTAAATGGGCCACAAATGAAATAGAGGACTTCCAAATATTCCTAGTAAAAAGACTAGAGGTGAAATAGAATTGAAACACAAAGCTATATATAGTTAAGGGAATGGAGGAAAATCAGTTATATTTCAGCAAGGTAGTTCACAATGTTAGACAAAGTGACAGCAAAATAGAACTAATTAAAAAGATAACCAGGGAAATGACATTTTGGCAGGTACCATAGTTTATGAATTAAAAGTATAATAAACATGTACCAAATTGCATAAAGTCTAAATTCTTTTTAGAAAAAATTGATAGATTTATGAATCTAAATTGGTCTGTTGTCCTCATTTGGTTTTTGGAAATGGGAATAGTTTGAAAATGGCAGGATTTAAAAAATCAGTTTTAGATTTCTGGATTCCACATAAATTGAAAAGCAAAAAAATCCTATGGTATAATGGTTGTAGATATAGCCTTAGACACTTAATAGCTATGTGACCCTGAATATCACAACATCTTTGGATAACTGAGGAAGAAAATAAACAAATGGAAAAATATACTATCACATTTTGTAAATATGCATATAAATGGAACTCTTGTGAAGTTAATTCACCGATTTGTCTTCTTCCTGTACTATATTTAGATTTTTATTGCTAGTATTTAAAGTTAAGAAAATGATGGTACTAGGATGTTTATTATACAGTTTAGTAATTCCTTCTAGTCATGGCAACAAGACTCAGAAAATCATCAGTGAAACAGGGTTTCTAATTCAGTAAAAAGACATCCAAAACATAGCTTTTGTGCCTAAAAATTTAGCAGATATGCTATTAGGTTTACATGTTTTTTGTTTTATTATTGTGGTGAGGTACAGACCATTTATTTATCCTCTTAGTGGAGAATAGGTAACAGTTGGAAAGTGCTTCTGATTCAGAAGAAAGACAAGCAGGGCAGTTTTAAAAGTAACAAGTTGAATATACTATATTCTTTTAAAAAGAAAAGAAAGCTGTACATACTATTCACATTTTCACAGATGATCATTCCTTTCTGTTGTACTTTCTATGTACAGATGCTCTTTTTTTTGGTGTTCATTAAATTGGAAATTAAAAAAAAATTTTTTTAACCTTATAAATGTGGAAAAACATGATTTAAGAGTAAGAAACCAGAAAAACCAAAGTCTTATAAATATTTACAGAAGTCTTGTGCTCATAATTGTAGACCATTGCCATTGCAAATCTGAGAAAGCAGAATGATAGGTGAATGATTGACCTTTCTCAAGTAGCTAGATAATGAAATGGGTAGAGTTGGAGGGCTTGGAGTTGGAAAGAGCTGAGTTCAACTCTAGTCCCAGATATTTACTATGTGACCATAGGGCAAGCCAGTTCACTTCTGTGTGCTTCAGTTTCCCCATCTGTAAAACTGAAATAATCATAATACTTCTCCAGATTATTGGGAAGAGCAAATGAGATAATAATTATAAACTGCATGGCATAGACTAAATGCTATACAGATGTTAACTATTATTGTTACTATTTTTAAAAGACCAATTTTACTTGGCTTGTAATGATATAGTTATCAGACAGAGCATAGATATATATTGATAATTCTGAGTGTTTACTTCACTCTATGGTCCCCTTTGTTCTTCCTTTATGAAGATAAATGCCCAAGTGGTGGCAAGTGGAATTTATCATTTTGGGAGCAAAAGGTCCACGAGATCTGAGGGAGTGGGAAACTGCCTTATTGGATGCTTTTTTATAGGGTTATAAGAGCTAAGGATCACATACAAATGGTAAAACCTTGTATTAGGCAAGAAACAAAGAATCTTCTAATGCTATAAGATATCTCTGTAGTAGAGGGTAGAGTTTCAGTATCATCCTCTAATTCTTTCATCCTTATATCTCTAGAACCTAGGAGCTTTCCCAATTAAATTCTATATACCATAGGTCCAACTCAAGCCCAGGTAATGGACCTAGGCATGCCTGTGACATAACATACCCATGTAGGATGAATACCTTTCCTATGAAAAAAAAATAAGAAGGCACTGGAAAGCATTAAATGGTATTTAATTAAAATTTTAAAGCATTATTAAGGTGAAAAAGATCCATATGCACAAAAATATTTTGAGCATCTCTTGTCATAAGGGCAAAACCCCCCACAAAACTCAAGAAGTTATTGTCTATTAGGAAATGGTTCAACAAATTATGAGATATAAATGTAATGGAATATTATTGCACTCTACGAAAAGATAGAGCAGCTGTGTAGCAGTGTATAGAGCATTAGGCCTGGAGTTAAGAAGATGTAGGTTCAAATCTAACCTCAAAGACTTCCTAGCTGTGTGACTTTGGGCAAGTCACTTAGTCCCATTTGCCTTGTCCTTTCCTCTCTTCTGTCTTAGAGATGATACTTAGTATCGATTTTAAGATAGAAGGCAAGGATTGAAAAAAAGAAATGGTGAAATGGATAGTTTCTGAGGAAAATGGAAAAAAAGTTTACAGACTGAAGCAGAGTAAACTGAACAGCAAATAGGCCAGTCTGGTCAGAATATAAAGTATATAAGGGGGAGTAATGTGAATTTACTTTATAAAAATATGTAGGAATCAAACAGCAAAACTGTACATAAGAGAGGTTTTATTTTAGAAATATCGAAGCTTCTTGAGTTGGAAATGACATAGTAGTATCAGTCTAGTAGCTATGTGGAGGATAGATTAGAGAAGAGGGGATTGGGGAACGGGGACCATTTAGACAGCTTTATAAATATGTTTGAATCATTCTCACCAAAGACTCAGGTATGCATAGGAAGGATGCTCTTGGTTTGGAATTTTATTGTACTTTGTTCTTTGTTATACCTCCTTAATAAATATCCCATTTTTGATGCTTATTGGTTAAATGATATTAGGGAGATATAAACCATCAATTCATGTTAGAGGGAAACACCAGAAAGAGGCTTTTGAGTAATAGTACTAGGAAACTCTAGTTACTCTAGGTTAAAGGTGTCATACATGTAGCCTGGCATAGATCTGCAATGCTCCCCAGTCTGAAGCCAAGCCAGATTAAAATATAAGTGGAAAATATTTAACAAAATAAAAATTTAAAAATAGAATAAAAATAATGTTCAAACATAGCCTTCTAAGTCTGTGACCCATAGCGATCCTTATGTACGATTTAGTGACCTCATTTCTATCTGAGATTAACACCAATGCCCTAACCTAAGAGCCCTGAGGGAAGATGGTCCTGATGTGGTTGGTTAGTTGGTTGGTTGCTGAAAACCAAAATGGCATCATTACACCAAGTCAATGTACAATGTGTCCAGCTGTGACTGATCAGATCAAGACAGGCTCTACCACAGATCAGACACAAATAGCCCACATGAACATTTGGGTTGGAGATATCTAAATTTGTGCATCCCATGTTTCCTTTGAGCTACTGTAGTTCTTTCCTTCCAGAGCACAATGCCTTCTTTAATGTGGGCATTCAACAATGAGGTCAGTACAACAGCTCTGTAGACCTTCAGTTTGGTAGGCAACCTAATACTCTCTCCCAAACTTTTCTCTGGAGCTTCCAAAACTCTGAGCTAGTTCTGACAATGCATTCATCAACCTCATCATCTATGTGGACATCCCTGAAAAGTATAATGCCAGGGTAAGTGAACTTATCCACAGCATTAAAAATTTCTCCATTTGCTATAACCAGTGGCTCCATGTATGCCATGTACTGTGCTGGCTGGTGGAGAATCTGTTTTCTTCACGTTAATTGTCAGGCCAAAATGAGCACAATCGACAGAGAATCAATCCATGCATCTCATTCTCAGAGGCTGCATTGAGTGAGTGCACAATCATCTGGAAACAGAAAGTTGTGCACCAATCGTTCCTCTACTTTAGTCTTGGCTTGTAGCCTTTTCAAATTAAATAATTGACTATCAGTGTGGTAGTTGACCTTGTTGCTATTTTCATACTCATTGAAGTCATCCTACAACATCGCTGAAAACACCATTCTTTTTAAAAAAGGCATAGGAGCGAACACATAGTTCTGTTTCACTCCATTGGTGACTGGGAAAGCATGAGAGCAGTGTCCATTATCTGGAACCTGTGCAAGCATACTGTCATGGAGCTGGAGTACAATACTGATGAACTTCTCCAGGTAACCAAATTTTGTCATGATCTTCTACAAGCCACCATGACTTACAGTCTCAAAGGCCTTGGTCAGATTCAGGAAGGTCATGAATGACCTCGGTCTTGTTCCTGGCATTTCTCCTGGAGTTGTCAGGCAGCAAACACCATATCAATAATTCCTCAGCCCAGTCATATTTTTGGTTAGGTGTTCATCTTCTAGGTGAATGATCAGCCTATTATGGAGAACTCTGGCAAGAATCTTGCCAGTCATGACTAAGAGAGAGGACCCCACCCCACTCCATAATTGTCACAGGAAAAGATATTTCTTTTTCCTTTCAGAGGTGGACAATGGCATCCTTGATTTCTTGGGGAATGACCCCCTCTTGCCATATAGCCTAGAACATTTCAGTCAGCTTTTGTATGAGTAATGGAACCCCTGTTTTGCAAATTTCTGCTGGAATGGAATTAAGACCAGGCATTTTGCCACATAAGTATAGCCTAATGCAAATTCAAAACCTCTTCTGCAGTTGGGAATTTGGCTAGAGAGGGTCTGATGTTTAGCTAAGGTTGAAATGGCTTCAACATTGATTAATGATGATCTGTTGAGAAGACTATGGAAGTATTTCTTCAGGATCTTTCTAAGATCATGTCCTTATTACTGATCAGTGTGACTCCCATCAACTCTGAGTAGTTCAAAAACACCAAAGATCTTTGGTCCATAAATAGTCTTCAGGGCATCATAGAGGCACTTTGGGTTGTTCCTATCAGTGAAAAACTAATTTCATCTGCCTTATTCCTGAATCAAGAATTCTGCATCTCTCTAAGCTTTGTTTGCACTTTACTTTTGATGTGGTTAAATGTTGCCTTCTTAAAGGTGGATGAACTGAATTTCCCCATCATTTTCATGAGACCAATCCTGATGGCCTAGATGACTAAATACAGTGCAGTGTAAATCTCTGAAAGCTGTTCACTCTTTTTCTGCTCCACTATTGCCAACTGTGCATTGGCTCCACTTTCTCTCCAAGTCAGCAACAAACTATTCTCACTCTGAGAAGCACTTCAATCTTTTGACATTCAGTCTTTTTGGTAGTCATCTTGTTTTAGGGCCACCACTTTTGTTGAAGACAAATGTTTAGTTTGGAGAGGATAAGTCTACGATCGGTCTTGCACTTTGACCGCACATCCCCTTCCTCACTCTCACATGCTCTCTCTCTCTCTTCTCCTTACAGTGACATAGTCTATTAGATAACAATATTTGCTTTGAAGGATATATCCATGAAGTTTGATTGCATTTAGGTGGATGGAAGAGTGTTGGTGATGAGAAGGATTTGTTTAGTCTTCATTAGTAAGTGACTATTGCAGTTGTTTTTTCTGACCCCTTCCTTCTCAAAGACTCTGCCATGTTTGATAATCTGTGCTTACTTTTTTGTTAAAAGTCACCCAGTATGATAAGCTTGTCCTCTGGCTACAGTACTGATGAGAAACTCCAGGTTTTATAAAATTTTTCTTTGACCTCATCAGGGTTTGACATTGTGGAAGCATATGTGCTGATGATGGTGGCTTGGCACTTTCCTGCAATGATAATTACATTGTCACGAGCCTTTTGTTTACTCCTTTGGGGAGGCATACAATCTTGTTGGTTAGATTAGATTTGATTGCAAAATATACACCAATTTCATGGCATTCCTCCTCATGGCACCCACTCCAGAAAACATGTATCAAGCTCTGACTTCAGTAAGCTGGCCATCATTTGCCAGCCTTGTTTCACTCAGAGTTGCTATTTGGTTGTGATGCCTACTGAGTTCTCTCACAATAAGAGCTATTTATCTTTCAGGTCTACTGAATTTCATGTTGTCCATAAGTGTATATATATTCCATGTGCTTATGGTGAGGGGAATCATCTTTGCAAATGTTTTTATACTTATTTTGTGTTTCAGCTGCAAGATAGGATTGCCACCTACTGTGGTGAAGCAGGCCAGGGTTAGGGAAATCAGACAGCATCAAGCAGAAAAGGTTTATGCTTGTTTTCTTGCCTCTTCCTTGCACCAGGAGGTGAGCAATGTGGTCCTTAAAAAAGCTACTTAGATACCCAAGAGGCTTCTGATTCCCACTATTGCTTCCAGTGAGAAGTACCCTGGACCGCCTTGTACAAAATTGTAACTATGGCTCCCAGAATATCTGTACCTGCTGTTTTGTTACTTACTTGTCATCACAGGACTTTTGAGGTGGGAGTAAAACAGCAAAATGTCAAATGGTAAAATGACATGTATGATGTCTTTTGACTCATGCAGAAATGAGGTCCTAGTGAGGCAGAGTTTTGCAAAGTCATTATCCCCACTTTCTCTTCCAGAGTCATGAAAGTCCAGTAGTGAGACAAAAGTCAATAGTGATGACTTGGGATGCAGTGGATAACCTCAAGTTTTCTATATCTAACCAAAGTCCAAGTACTCCGCAGCACCTGTTTCCAACAACTTCATAGCTATCGGAACAAATTGTTCTTATCAGTACATTCTGCCAAGGAAAGTCTTCCCAAGTTTAGAATAGACACCCACTAATTCACTGAAGGGTTTGAAGCCCATTTGTTACCCTCAACTTGGTTTATCCCATTCACTGAGAGGTTTTTACTGGGGTACGGCCTCTGTGCATACTATAGCTTCTCAGAACTACAGATGAGAGCTAAAGGGTAGGTGGGTGCCAAAGGAAAATCATCCCTGAAAAAAAAAAAAAAAAAGGTTGGGCAAACCCTCATCCCAGAAGTACTGGTCTTCCCTAAATGCTTCCTACACTCTGATTCTTATATAATTATGAGTTGGGAGAGTGAACCCAGAGCCCTCATTATGAGCACACACACGCACACACCCTCTATATGTACAATCTGTGCTTTAATGACCAGGATATGACCTTATTACATTATACTTCCCTTTTATAAAGTTTGTCCTTTATGTCCTATATACATGGCAAATCATCCCTACTATGCATCCTTTATGCATAGTGTTATAAAGAAAGGGCTACTCTACTAGGGGATAGAGATTCTGGGGAGCTGTGTTTCTGTATTCCCCTAGGATGCTGGTGATGGGGGAACACCAACCCCAATCATCCTTACGGGATGTTATAATTCCCCTTCTAAATAACAGTACCCAGGAAGGACCCTAAATGGTCAGGTCGGTGGGTAACCATTTCAAGTCCCACCTGGGTTTGGATCAATTATTAATATTGGGCTCTGATTAGCCTTGGATCACGTTGTTCATCTGACTGCGTTTGCTCCCTCTCCAAGGGTTGTGATATAATGACCGCTCAGGAAAGTACTTATTAAATACTTTATTTATGATTTTAATTAGGGAAAGGATAATCAGGATACGGATTGGGGATTGGAGACCCTGTCAATCTAATATCTATAATCTATGATCACTCAGGACTGGAGGCTATTGATTCAGTAAAGCTGGAGCTATTGTTCTTCACAAACCCTCTGGCTCAGCTTGGCCACTGCCAAACCAGAGAAGTCACAGCCCTTGCAGCAGCTGCATTGGTGATTTCCTCTCAACTTTCTTATAATCAGTTTGTTGATGTGTTAGCCTTCACCGCCTTCAGGAAGTATTCAAACCCTACCACTCTCTTCTTCTTTAGACCTCCCTTCCACCCTTCACCACCCAGGGACCCAGAGACCTGAAAGCCATGATGATTCAGATGCCTAAAGATCTAGGGAGATTCAGAGAGAACCAATGATCAACAGTCAGAGACCCAAAGATCGCCCCCCCCCCCCGCCCCAGATGGCTGTTAGGGGTATTTATACTCTCAGGCCAACCAACATTTGCCCCTGGCTTACGGCATCTGGGAACATTCCTATGTCTCCAACTGTTTCCCCATCAATCAAGGTGAATGTGTTATTTGGAATTCTGGGGGTTCCATTTAAAAGTATTTGACAAACTTCCTGTGGACATGTGGGGGACTTTAAAACTATATTTTCCGTGATCCAATGGGTTTCCGGTTTTGGATGTGGTGATGTCTCCAACGTATAGTGCAGCTTAAATTTGGAGATTGGCCTTGAGATGACCTCTTTGGCTACTGAAGGAAGATGGGAGGAGATACGGACGGGTGGCATTTTTTGAAATAGTCAGGCGTGGTCGTATATATTTTTTCCAACATGGCCATGGTAATTAAAATATTATTTTTCCTCATAACATCAGCCTTTATCATTTTTAATTGTTACATGAGACAAACAATTCTCAGTTTAAATATAAAAATAGCAACATGGGGATGAGCTACATTAAATGTGAGATTAAAGTAATGCATTTATATAAACGTTCCGTAAAGTTGAATAAAATACTCAATATGCTCAAGGAAACACAGAAGTGAGAGAGATCTATTAATGGGTTTCTTCTTCACAATGAAATTAGAGCCATTTTATAGCTGTTATCACCTTGAAAGGCCAAGTTCAAATTTTCTCTTTCTTTTCCTAAGAAAGTGATTTCTTTCTCTTTTTCCTAGATTTCCACTGAGAGTCTTCTGCTGACAACAAGCCTAAATATTCTTCCCCTTAATTTAATCAAATCACTTCAATTATACCCCCTTCCCTTAGCATAATTAGCTTCTCTCTGTTGTTTGCACTCTTCAAATATTTGTAAACAAGAATCCTACTTCTTAGGGTACTATGTATGTAAGATGTGCACATAGAAAACATCTTTTCCTTTCCATTAGACCTTAGGTAATTATACTTAAATATTCTTTAAATTATTTCTATTTACTTCATCTCAGAAAGATTCTGAGAGTGAAAAAAATTTTTAAAGAAGTCCCAAAGTTTTGAAAAGGGTAGAATGCCAAAATTTTTTCCAATCTTGCTTTTTGTAACATGGAACATATTTCCCAGTAGAAGGGAAGTTCTATACATTGTGGTCTAGTTTTCAAGTCTTTAACATTGTTGTATAGGCTTCAGGCATAATCTAGGCAGGGGTGAGCTATCTCTTAGTGTAGGGAGGATACCCCTGAGATATTAAATTAAATGTGCATTAATAATATTTTTCTTCTTCACTTCCTTATGGCTACATAGTTTATAAAACAAAAAAATCAAATCCTGATTTGTAGTTTTTACTGATTTCTGAGGAGTAAATGTTCATAGTGAAAATTTAACAATAAATTCCTTGAGCTGGCTCCAGAACATCCTTGAATCTAGGGAATAGATTCAGTCAATTTTCTTATGAATATCTTAGCTATGTAAGGTTAATCTACCTCACCTGCAATTGGCAGACCACTTGATGCATTCTTTAGTTCTCTCAGCCCACAAAACAAAACAAAAAAAGGACAAAATAGTCCTTGGTCCTGTATATCTCCCTTTAGCCTTAGTTGTGACACTGGCAGAGTGCAAAAAAAAGGAGATAGGGGTTATTAAAATTAGAGTTTTTAGACCATCTAACTTAACTGTTTATAATTATAACTAAAACTAAGAATTCTGGTTTTCAGATCTGGTTCAAGAACCACAAAACACTTAGAAGGTAGAATAATACCAACAGAGGAGGCTACTCTAATGTAAAGAAGGAAAGTGGTCTAAGCCTTGGAGGAGTTTACCTAGGGTTTTAAAACCTTGGGATCTTACTTCAAAGAAAGGAAGCTAGTCATCAACCTAATCAATGCTTTTGTGGGAGCTCTAGACTCATAGAGTTCTTTCAAGTCAAGCATAGTTGATCTGGGATGGGTTGGGCCAGAGAGTTTGTATCATAGCATAGCTCAGAATTTTGGGTCCCCTAAACCTTTGGAGTGGCAAGCAGAAGGGATGATAGGTAAGGGAAGGTATTGTGGTGGTCATCTCCATCAATTGTCTGTCTAAAAAGTCCCTGCAGTATCCTGAGGTCAGCTAACAACTGAGTCCCAGAAGAATAGCAGAGAGTAGCAGCCCAGAGCCTGGGCCAGGGACTAGGGAGTTATTCTGCTACCCTGCTGATGTGGGTAGCTATGACATAGGACTGGTAGAGGACCATGAAGTAGAGGAAGCATGCTTTTGTAAGTTTATTTATTTTTATTTTTTATTTTTAGAAAAATTTTCCATGGTTGCATGATTCATGTTCTTACTTTTCCTTTCATTCCGCCTTGAGCACCCCCCCCCCATGGCTGATGCGCATTTCCCCTGGTTTTAACATGTGTCATCTATCAAGACCTATTTTCATATTCTTGATAGTTGCATTGGTGTGGTCATTGCTAGTCTACATCCCCAATCATGTCCACATCAACCCATTTGTTCAAACAGTTGTTTTTCTTCTATGTTTCCACTCCTGCAGTTCTTCCCCTGAATGTGGGCAGCGTTCTTTACCATAAATCCCTCAGAATTGTCCTGGGTCATTGTATTGCTGCTAGTACAGAAGTCCATTACCTTCTATTTTACCGCAGTGTATCAGTCTCTGTGTACAATGTTCTTCTGGCTCTGCTCCTTTCACTCTGCATCAATTCCTGGAGGTCTTTCCAGTTCATATCAAATTCCTCCAGTTTATTATTCCTTTGAGTACAATAGTATTCCATCACCAGCATATACCACAATTTGTTCAGCCATTCCCCAACTGAAGGACATTCCCTCATTTTCCAGTTTTTTGCCACCACAAAAAGCACAGCTATAAATATTTTCATACAAGTCTGTTTATCTATAATCTCTTTGGTGTACAAACCCAGCAATGGCATGACTGGATCAAAGGGCGGGCATTCTTTTAGTGCTCTTTGAACATAGTTCCAAATTGCCATCCAGAATGGTTGGATCCGTTCACAATTCCACCAGCAATGCATTAATGTCCCAATTTTGCCACATCTCATCCAACACTTATTACTCTCCCCTGCTATCATTTTAGCCAGTCTGCTGGGTATGAGGTGAAACCTCAAATTGTTTTGATTTGCATTTCTCTAATTATTAGAGATTTAGAACACTTTCTCATGTGCTTATTGATATTTTTGATTTCTTATCTGAAAATTGCCTATTCATTTATCAATTGGGGAATGGCTTGATTTTTTTATACAATTGATTTAGCTCCTTGTATATTTGAGTAATTAGACCTCTGTCAGAGTTTTTGCTATAAAGATTTTTCCCCAGTTTGTGTTCCCTTCTGATTTTGGTTGCATTGTTTTTGTCTGTACAAAACCTTTTTAATTTAAAATAATAAAAATTATTTATTTTACATTTTGCAATTTTTTCTAACTCATGCTTGGTTTTAAAATCTTTCCTTTCCCATAGATCTGACAAGTATATTATTCTGTGTTCACTTAATTTACTTATAGTTTCCTTCTTTCTATTCAAGTCATTCACCCATTCTGAATTTATCTTGGTGTAGGGTGTGAGATGTGTTATAATAAATACTAGATGTAGTTGATGTTGTATAGAGGGAGAAGATGATATGACACCTCCCTCCTTTATAACAGTGCCCAGGCAGGATCCTGCAGGTCAAAGGATAATATCCCTTTAGGTCCCACCTTGGGTTGATTGATATTGTATGATGGGCTCTTTAGCTTGGTAACGGTTGGTATCTGACTGCGTATCTCCCTTCCCAAAGAAGTTATGATTAACCACTTCGGGAAGGTACTTTAAAAGCTTTGGCTGTATTTAAACAAAGAGGGGATAATTGGATTGGATAGAGGTATTGGGAAACCCTAATTAATTTGGTAATGATAAACCCTTAAACTGTAGGCAAGTAATGAATCAGGATGGTTAGCCCTCTCTCTGGTCCAGCCTGGCCACAGCCACACCAGAGTAGGCAAACTGCTGCTTGATGTTTCAGCTTCTTCTTTGCTAGATGATATGTCTAACCAGTCGTTGGGATATCCACCCCTTTCCACCCTCTTTTTCTTCTCCTGCCCACTTCCCGGATCCCTCCTGGGCCCTGGGAAACATAGATAACTAAGATGATTGATTTCCTAATATCTAGGGGAAGTAGAATCAGAGATGATGGTCTGGGTACAGGTTGATGATGTTAACAGGAACAAACAGGAAGATCTTGCAAGGTTCAGTCTGTAAGTCTCAATCCTCAAAAGACCAGGATCCATAGATCTCAGGTCTCGGGGAAAGAAAGGAACCCTCAGCCAGGGCTGCCAGGGTGTTTTATACCCCCCTGGGCCAACTGCTCTCTCCCCTGTTATCACGGCCCTCTGGGAACATTTCGATATCCAACTGATCCACCTGTCAATTAACAGTGTGGATTCCTGGCTCCCAGAGATTCAATATAACAGATGTTGATCTAAACTTAATCTCTCCCATATTGTTTTCCAATTTCCTCAGCAGTTTTTGTTAAATAGTGGATTTTTGTCCCAAAATGTGGGCTCTTTGGGTTTGTCATATACTGTCTTGCTGATGTCACTTACCCCAAGACTATTCCACTTATCCTCCCTTCTATCTCTTAGCCAGTACCATATTGTTTTGATGTCAGCTACTTTATAGTATAGTTTAATATCTGGTACTACTAGGCCACCTTCCTTCATTTTTTTTCATTATTTCCCTTTATATTCTTCATTTTTTATTCTTCCAAATGAACTTTGTTATATTTTTTTCTAATTCAGTAAAAAAAAGTTTTTTGGTAGTTTGATAGGTATGGCACTAAATAAGTAAATTAATTTGGGTAGAATGGTCATTTTTATTATGTTAGCTTGTCCTACCCATGAGTAGTCAATGTTTTTCCAATTGTTTAGATCTACTTTTAATTTTTTGGAAAGTGTTTTGTAGTTATGTTTGTATAATTCCTGTGTTTGTTTTGGTAGATAGATTCCTAAGTATTTTATATTGTCTAGGGTGATTTTAAATGGTGTTTCTCTTTCTACCTTTTGCTGTTGTGATGTGTTGGAAATATATAGAAATGCTGATGATTTATGTGCATTTATTTTGTATCCTGCAACTTTGCTAAAGTTGTTGATTATTTCTACAAGCTTCTTAGTTGATTCTCTAGGATTTTTTAAGTAGACCATCATATCATCTTCAAAGAGTGATAGCTTAGTCTCTTCATTGCCTATTTTAATACTTTCAATTTCTTTTTCTTCTCTAATTGCTACTGATAGTGTTTCTAGCACAATGTCAAATAATAGAGGTGAAATTGGGCAACCTTATTTCATGCCTGATCTTATTGGGAAGCCTTCTAATTTATCCCCATTGCATATAATGCTTGTTGATAGTTTTAGACATATATTGTTTATTATTTTTAGGAAAGGTCCTTCTATTCCTATGCTTTCTAGTGTTTTCAATAGGAATGGGTGCTGTATTTTGTCAAAGGCTTTTTTAGTATCTATTGAGATAATCATGTGATTTTTGTTTGTTAGCTTGTTGATGTGGTCAATTATGTGGATGGTTTTCCTAATGTTGAACCATCCTTGCATTCTTGGTGTAAATCCCACCTGATCATGATGGATAACCCTCTTAATTACTAGCTGGAGTCTTTTTGCTAGTATTCTATTTAAGATTTTTGCACCTATGTTCATGAAGGAGATTGGTCTGTCGTTTCTTTCTCTGTTTTTGATCTACTTGGCTTTGGAATCAGTACCATATTTGTGTCATAAAAGGAATTTGGTAGGACTGCTTCTTTGCTTATTATGTCAAATAATTTGTATAGTATTGGGATTAGTCGTTCTTTGAATGTTTGATAGAATCCACTTGTGAATCCATCAGGCCCTGGTGAATTTTTTTAGGGAGTTCTTTGATGACTTGTTCAATTTCTTTTTCTGATATTGGATTATTTAGGTATTCTATTTCTTCTGCTGTTAATCTAGGCAATTTATATTTTTGTAAATATTCATCCCTATCACCTAGATTGCTATATTTATTGCCATATAATTGGGCAAAATAGTTTTTAATGATTGCCTTAATTTCCTCTTCATTAAAGGTGAGGTCTCCCTTTTCATCTTTGATACTGTTAATTTGCTTTTCTTATTTCCTTTTTTATTAGATTTACCAGTATTTTGTCTATTTTTTCAAAATATTACCCTCTAGTCTTATTTATTAATTCAATAGTTCTTTTACTTTTAATTTTATTAATTTCTCCTTTGATTTTTAGTATTTCTAATTTATTTTTCATCTGGGGATTTTTAATTTGTTCATTTTCTAGTAAGTTGCATGTCCAATTCATTAATCTCTGCCCTCCTTAATTTGTTAATATATGCACTCAGTGAAATAAATTTTCCCCTTAGAACTGCTTTGGCTATATCCCATAGGATATAGTATATCAGATCAACCTTCCCCTATCAGATCTAGATCAATCAAACCAAAAAATAAATAAGAAAGAGATAAGAAATGTGAATGAAGCCCTAGAAAAAATTAGAGTTAATAGATATATGGAGAAAAATAAATAAGGACAAAAAGGAATACACTTTCTTTTCACCGGCACATGGAACATTCACAAAGATAGACCATGTAATAGGGCATAGAAACATGGCAAACGAATGCAAAAAAGCAGAAATAATAAATGCAACCTTATCAGATCATAATGCAATAAAATAGTTATTAGTAAGAATACATGGAGAGGCAAACCAAAAACTAATTGGAAATTAAATAATATGATTCTTCAAAATAAGTTAGTGAAAGAACAAATCATAGAAACAATTAATAATTTAATTGAAGACAATTACAATGATGAGACTTCTTTAGTGTAGTTTTGCTATCTATTTTGTCCTTGAGCTTCACTAGCATCTACTTTAGAAATTTGGACGCTATACCATTTGGTGCATACATGCCAAGTACTGTTATTTCTTCATTGTTTATTCTGCCTTTTATTAGGATGTAATTACCTTCCCTATCTCTTTTAACCAGATCTATTTTGACTTTGGCTCTGTCAGAGATCATGATGGCAACCCTGCCTTCTTTTTCGCACTTGAAGCCCAATAGATTTTGTTCCATCCTTTCATTTTTACTCTATGTATGTCTGCCTGTCTCATGTGTGTTTCTTGTAGACAACATATGGTAGATTTTGGTTTCTAATCCACTCTGCTATTTGCTTCCATTTTATGGTCAAGATCATCCCATTCATATTCAGAGTTGTAATTATCAACTGTGTATTCCCAGACATTTTGATTCTCTCTTCTTTTCCTGTCCTTTTTTCTTTCATTATTTCCTTCTATATAATAAGTGTTTTGTTTTTAATCAGTTCCCCTAATCCCCTCCCTTATTGTACTTCCCTTTCTCCCCTTTCCCTTCTTATTCCCCTCTTATTCTTCTTTAGGATCTTTTTAAGCTACCCTACCTCTCCCTTCCTCATGTTACTTCCCTCTCCCCCAGTCCTTTTGTTACTCTTCTACTTCTCTATAGGGAGAGAATCAATTCTCTGCCCCAAAGGATCTGACTGTTCTTCCATCTTTAAGTTGATTTCAATGGACTTAAGTATTAAATATTTCCTCTCTCCAACCTCTTTACTCTTCCAGTGTATTGTGTTATCAAGAAAGTGAGGCAAATCTATTAGTCTTTGGTTAAAAGGAGGGATAAAGGTGAGGTAGGTATTGGGAGGAGGAATGAAGTGGATGGCTGGATGTAGGGAAGGAATGAATGAGGTGGTATATTGGATCAGTAGGGAATAGGTGGGGGTATTCAGGAGAGGCATCTTAAAACAGGCTAGTCACAGGAGGTTAGAGACAAAGGACACTGGGGAAATAGGCTGAACTCTTCAAGGCAGGAAAGGTATCTGGACACAAAGGAGTTGGGCCAGTCAGAAGTGTTTAAATCTGCTTTGAGGGCTTTTTCTTGTTAGTTTCCCAAGTCCCTTGAGGGAGACCCGCCAGTCAAACTGATGGCAGGAAGTCTCAGGTAAGAACTTCCTGCCAACATAGATGCCTGCAGTTCCCTCAAGAAATAAAGAGAAGATAATTCCTTCCCTTTTCAACCCTTGCTTAAATTTTTGACACAATGATTCACCAGAGGGTTTGAGTAGGTGACAAAGTGGTTTATTAATTTTAGGGTTGATCAGAAAGGAGAGAGGGGTTTAGGGTTTTGTAATAGCCGCTAGGGAGAAACTGAAGCTGGGGGAAGGGTCAGGAGAGGGCTAGACTGAGGGAGAGCCTGCTCTCCCAGTCCAAAGATTTGGCTGCCTTAAAGTAAAGTATATACTAGATCAATAGAATAAGGGATAGGTTGATTCAAAGATGTCCTACTTGCCTACAGAAAACTAAAGCCCACAAAGTCTAATCACCAATACCAAAACCACTCTTCCTCCAAGAGCCCAAAGGGAAAAATCAGGTAAGATAATAGGGGTATAATATGGAGAAGGCCAGGGAATGGTCCAGAGAAATCAGCTAGGTTCAAATTGCCAGACAGAAAGCACAGGCCAAAGCAAAGCCAAGAGCCAAAAGCAGAGACTCAGTTGGACCTTCTGCTCTCTTCAAGCCTCAGGTTCCAGCTGCCTTTCTGTCAAGATTCTAAGACTTCTAACTGCCAGAGCTATTTACAGTTGACTCTTACAAGAGCAAAACCTTCTGTTGCATCCTTGAATTACAATTGTTATTCTTCCCTGCTGACCCCACATGCTTCTTTATGGAATATAAATTTACTCCATTTTGTTTGCTTTCCCAATTTTCGTAATATTACCTTCTTTTTTCCCCCTCTAGTCTTGTATATATTTACACACACACACACACACACACACACACACACACATATCTTGACATTTCATCCTATACAGTTTGTCACTGTTCCCTCTATGTAAACTTCTTCTAGTTACCCTGTTGGTAATAATAATTTTTAATATTTGACAATATCTTCTTTTCTTATAGGGATACAGATCAATTGAACTTATTGGGTCCCTTAAAGAAAAGATTTCCCCCCTCCCCCCCAATGTCTCTCAATTACCTTATGGTGATTCTCTTGAGTTCTGTGTTTGGGCAGCAAACTCACTGTTTAAGTCTAGTTTTTTCTTTATGAATGCTTGGAAGTCCTCAATTTTATTGAATGACCATACTTTCTCCTGCAAAAATATAGTCAGTTTTGCTGGATAGTTGATTCTTGGTTGCTTTTGTAAGTTTAAACAGTCTGGGAGAAAAGACTAGTTTAAACTCCTTTCTTGAGTAGCTCTGGTTAACATTCTAAATATTAGATCTACTTCCAGTGACCAAAAAAATGGTTATTCTGTTGGAGCAACTGAGTCACAGCAATCTTAACTTTCTCCACAAGAAAGAAAACAATGCAAAAGGAAGTTTCATCTCATTGAAAAGATGACCTATAGGTTCTCTTTAGACAAGCAAATAAAGGGGGCAGCTGGGTAGCTCTAATGAAATGAGAACCAGGCCTAGAGATGGGAGGTCCTAGGTTCAAATCTTATATCTGAAACTTCCCAGCTGTGTGATCCTGGGCAAGTCACTTGCGCCCCCCCCCCCATTGCCTAGCCCTTTCCACACTTCTGCCTTGGAACCAATACACAGTACTGATTCCAAGACAGAAGGTAAGGGTTAAAAAAAGCAAATAAAGCAGTTGATTAATTGGTTTTTAGCATACAGTGAAAGGAAAAAATATAATTCACAGGATACTTGGTAATATTATACTGCAATGCTCATGTTAAGGATTTACAAAAATACTATCATAAAAATAAATATAGCCCAAATCTGTCACAGAGGATGTTGGTAGAGAAATTCTATGAAGAACTTAATAATACCTTCCTAATTAAATCAACATATACTTTAATAATTATTGACCTTAGGGAAAAGGTAAGTATAGGGAAGAGAGTAAAGAAATATGATGTAATATGTGGTTCAGGGATAAGAAACAGAAAAGGAGAGAAACTTGAAGAAAGACTCACGCCCTTATATTAATATTTCCTTTTAAAGAGAGCCATGAAGTAGTACAAACCCCAAATTAAATAAAAAATGAATTGATTAAATTTTAGAAGATATGCTATGGCTGATTGCCAATATGGGAGCCATTTCTGAGTCAGCCATCCAAATTTAGTCTGATAGCTCACTTCTTAGAAGAAAGATAAAAATCAATAACCAATTATAACAATAAAAAGTAACTCCAACTTTACTGAAATAAGTGAACTGTTAATGCTAAAAAATGGGAAATGCGGTACAAGGACAGAGTCCCTGCTCAGACATTAAGTCCTTCCTCCTGATTCCTGGTGAGATGGTAGGCTGGGCCCCTCTAGGACCTCTTTTACAGAGTGGACATGGATCCTCCTAGTACCTGAATGTAGTCACTGACTACAATCTTTCAAGTAAGATAAAAGATCACCATATCTTCTTATCTGCCCTAATAATTTCCCTTTCAGAAACTTAGTCACTGCCATCAAACCTGCCAGTGATGCAAAGGACCCCTGTTGTCTTGTCATCTACCCTGCTACTGCAACCTCTGTATTTCTGAGCTCTTCCATTTACCTTGCAGTAGAATTCCTTAATGTTTTCTTCCCTAAGTAGAATGTGAGCCTTTTATTCTATTTCTGTCTCCAGTACTTAGCACATAGAAAGCATTTAATAAATCCCTTTTCAACCATTCATTCATTTGTAATATGGATTTGAAGACTGAATATCATCATGGGATTTTTTTGTAATTCAGATGAACATGTCTTCATACCTTCTTAATCCTAAGAAGTTGGGATTGTTTAAATCTTTGAGTTCGAAGGAGGATTTGAGTAACATTCAGAAATTCTTAAAGGAACATAAATATGGTCTTAGATATGGACTGAGAGTAAAGAATAGGGCCATTAAGATTTCAGCAGCAAAGGCAATAGGGAACATATACCTGTGAACTGGAAAGAATCTGTGGTAGAGGGATGACAAAGAAAAGAGAAACTGAGAGAAGAGTGAAGAGAGGACTGAGTTGTGGTACAGAAAGAAGAGATGGAGAAGGGTCATTATAAAGCAGGACACTGATGTTTAAGCTACCACTTATCCTTTTATCTGCAGTTCTACAAAAATCTCTGATCTTTCCCTAATTTCCCTCCCTGTGAGTCTTCAGTCACATACACTGAAATACACTTTATCTGTTTCTTTTATCTAAATGCTTTCTCTATTCTGATTTTTTGCTTCAAACTTATAAAGGTTAAGGATTAGTTAGAGAGAAACCTAATTTTAAGTTGATTAGAGAGCCAAACCCCTCTTGAATGTTAGGAATTTTATAATTGGGGGCTCCGAGCTATTATGATTTTATAACTAACTTTTCATCTGACATAAGCTTCATATAGGAATAGAGGACAGGATGTGATATTATCCCTAGGTTAAAAAGCAAGATAATTACTGTAACAGTGTGGAGCTTGAGTATGCTTTGAAAGAGCAAAAGGATTTTATGAGGCAAAGGTTAGGAAGAAGCATATCATAAACATGGGAGATGAGCAAGTTCAAAGACATAAAGGCAGATAAAATTCTGTAGATGAGGAGCATAGTGAAGACATTGACATTGTAAGTCACCTTGGAATGGAAAAGTGCATAGTATGTGTTATTAGGAGACATCATATTAAAATAAAAATTATGTAGGAGAATTAGCATAAAAGATAGTAGCAGAAAGAAGAATGAATGGAAAAAGAAGTGTGTCAGTTAGGTAGTTAGAGTGAATACTTTGCCTCCTTATTCACTACAGTGCTGATAAGAACTGAATCAAGAAGGCATCCCCTTAGGGAAGGGGAAATTCTACTAAGAACTCAACTAAGTCACATAGTCAAATAGAGTGCTGGCCCTAGAGTTAGGAAAACCCGAGTTCAAATTTGGACTCAGAAATTTATTAGTAGTGTAACACTGGGCAAGACACTTAACTTCTGTTTCCTTAGTTTCTTCAACTATAAAATGGGGATAATAATAGCAATTACCTCCCAGGGTTGATGTGAGGATTAAATGAAATAATATTAGTAAAGAACTTAGCATAGGTCATAATAGGTGCTATATAAATGCTACCTATTATTAGTTAAGATCTCTACCTCTTCTCTATAGTCTAGACCAGAGGTCAGCAATGTATGGCTCTTTCTACAGGAGCCACAAAGTCAATTTTTTTCAGGTGCTGTTACAGGAGCTCACACTGTTACAGGAGCACGCCCTGTGAGTACTGTATGGCTCTCACGAAATTACATTTTAAAAAATGTGGCGTTTATGGCTCTCACGGCCAAAAAGGTTGCTGACCCCTGAGCTAGACCATTTATGTTTGTGGGATATAGGAAGCCAATCTCTAGTTTCCTTGACCAATTTAAATTGCAAGGACAGCCTCCAGGCCCCATAAAAGGAAACCAATTCAGTCAATATAAAATAGGTACCACAGTGAGAAATAACTGGGTGATAACTTCCTTGCTTTAAAAAAGAAAATACTGGAGATAGGGGAATAACTGGGTTCCAGACAAACTGGGGACACTCTCACACCTCACAAAGGAAAGGACTGACAGGTAAACAAAGGGAAACCAAATAGGGATGTGAGGTTTGGGGAATGACAGTTGGTCAGTTAACTGACAATCTATCAGCCAGGGAAAACCAGTGATGTAGGTAACTTCAAGATGTGGGTTCTTTATGGTTTAGAGAAGTCAGGAAGTACAAATAAACTGGGTATATTGATATAAATAAAAGAAGTGGAAGAGAAGGGTTTGCTACATTATGGAATAACACAAATGACTTAACTAAACTAAGGTCTAAACTAAATTAAATCTCTAACTAGAATAAGAGAGGGCTGGAGAGGTGGGATTCTCACTACACTGGTCCCCGGTGCTCCAAGATGTCACAGATGTCACAGGATCCAGGAACAAGACCTATACACAGATAGTTAATCCACAAATGCTCTAGGGAGTAAGGTAGATAAATCTGTTGTCCACCAGCAGATAACCAAGAACTTCCCTCTACCTAGGCCACGATAATTGATTGAAAGTGTCTTCTTCTTAGTGAAATCTCACTCTGTCAGCTCCTTGGATACTTGGCAAAGCTGGACCACACAGCCAAGAACTCCTTCTTCAGCTTGGCCCAAAACACTCTCTTCTTTCAAACCCTGGCTTCATTCCATTACAGAATGTCCATGAAGTCCAAGATTTCTTCAAGCTGTCATCTGTTCTGCCTTATTAAAAGTTTCCTATTTCCCCCATACAGCTCCATTGGCATCCATCTGCAAAACATCAAGAGACCAAGGAAAGGTTCCCAGAAAACTGAATGGTCACCCTAGGAAAGACTTATGGGTGAAGATGCACAAGAATTATATAGAATGAGGAAGTGTGGATGGATTACGATCTTCACTGTTGGAAAGAATACCCATATGAATGAAATTCTAAGATTATTCAAATATCATTTCCCAGCTGGAGACAGCTAGATAGTGTAACGATTGAAATTAATATTCAATGCCTCCAAAGTATGATATTTATAAGGATTTTTATTTAAAGCCCTGGGGAAGAATCCTAACTCACCCTTCACCACAGCTCCTCCTCCCAAAAAGCTCTTGTCACCACCCCCACCATGACCATATCAAAAACAGCCGGCGAAACCCACAACCAATAGGAAAAGCTTTAAGGAATTATGGGTATGGTGAAAGGGAGTCTGGGTAATGTAGTTTTAAAGGGGGTACAAGGTATTTTCAACTTTACATTCCCCCCTGTGATCCTTTGGGAGACAAGTCTCCCCAATGGATCATGAAAACATAATTAAATTAAAGTTTACAATACTTCAGAGATAAAAGGGAAATAAAAGGGAGAAAGAACAAAACCAATGTTCGATGCATTGACAATAAGCCATTTAGGGGGCAGTCCCCTTTTTCTGGCATAAAGTGTCTATTCAAAATAAATACATTCAACCCCCCAAAGTTCAAATTAGCCATGTCTCGAAATTCACTCTGGATCTTTTGGAGCAGTGTGTGGTCTCTGCATGCATCTTCATGGTGTCTTATGGATTCTGGGAGGTAGTCTTCTGTTCTAAATTAGGGTCAAATTCAAGTCCAAATTTACAGAAATAACATAGTCACCCAGAGGAGAACAAATTTCCCCTGAGGAAAATACAGGGATACACATGGGAATCACACAGGAATACATGGTCAAGGCATAAGGTATATGAATCAATTCTCAAAACATCAAAAAGTCCAAAGAAAAAATAAAAAGGAAAAAAGGAAAAAGAAAGGAGAAAAAAATAACCTCTGAGGAAAATACAGGATATTTAAAAAAAAATTCTAGGAACAAGAAAAAGGAAAAAAAATGCACAAATCAAAGCAGGTTCCTGTAGCAATCCATGTCTCATAAGCTTTGCAATGACAATCACTCACTAACCCAATTTAGCAGCCTGGACTACAGTAAGTTGTCACATCATAAAAGAAATGGAAAAAGGAGACTAGATCTCGAGACAAATGGGAAATAGCATTTTCCGGTGCAATACTTTTCTTCATTTCAGAGATAATGGAACCAGAACAATCGATGTTGTGTACTTGATATCAAGAGTGGTACAAGGAAGTCCTACGTCTTAACATATGCTGTGTCGCAACCTTGAGTCTCACACAGGATCAAGTCTTTACATAGAATGTCATCAATCCCTGTAGGATTAGTTCAGTCTCTTTCTTTTATGTGCTCATTTGCACTTTGTAGGTCAAAAACTCTGTGCTCCTTTGTGGTCTGATTTTCCTTGGATTAGACATAGTCATTGAGCAAAAGTCTCATAATAGTTAAAAAACTAGTGGCAGGTTTCTATAGTCCAAAACCTTTTGGGTATAAATTCATATGCTAGGCAAATGGGCATCTTAGCTTATTCTTATTGCAAAAGTCAAAACAGTCAAGAGTCTATTTAATGCTGGTGACGTGCTCCAAATGTAAAAAATGAGAGAAAAGAGAAAAAAAATCAAATACTGTATTGCATATGTAGGAAGAAAAACTAACAACAACAACAACAAACAAAACATGTGTAGTTTTTACACAATCACAGAGGTAAAGAATAGAGGTTAATTTTCAAGAGATAAGATTCATTCCCTCCTTAACTTGCCATGATCCACAGTGTGAGTGCAAATGAGGTAGACAAAGTGATGTGGGTGCAAATGAGGCATATAGAGCAATAATACATCTGAGAAAGTACAAAAGGAATGACAAAGAGCATAAAATGTTTTGAAAGGAACATCAGGTCAATATAGGTCACTAATACAGATATTATGTTGTGAGGTAGAATACATATCGTTCAAGTACATGGATCAATCAAATAAAGTGCAACAAAATAGTGCAAAATCCAGCAATAGAGCATTCTCATCACAATAGGCAAATACAATCAATAGTCAAATATAATAGGTGCAGGTAATAATATTTAGTACAGAGAATTATTCATTATCAATAGGGGATACTCGGGGGCAGCTGGGTAGCTCAGTGGATTGAGAGCCAGTCCTAGAGACAGGAGGTCCTAGGTTCAAATCTGGTCTCAGACACTCCCCAGCTGTGTGACCCTGGGCAAGTCATTTGACCCCCATTGCCTACCCTTACCACTCTTCCACCTATAAGTCAATACACAGAAGTTAAGGGTTTAAAATAAAAAAAAAATAGGGGGTACTTGTTTCACATGACTGCAATGAATCCATGAGTCCCTCTCCCCAATTTTAATGGCTGTTGGTGTAGTTAATAGGACCTAGAATGGTCCATCATAAGCAAGTTCAGTTGATCCAGTACGTTTGGAATTCTTTATGTACACACTATCACCTGGGTTCAAATCATGAAGCGAAAAGTCTAAGGGGCCTGCTTGAACAGCAGCTCCAGAGTCATGGAGTTCTCGCAATTTTCTTTGTAATTGTCTGATATAAGTGGCAACGGTTGTATCCCCACCTAACAACGAAGTATAGGCAGGGTTGAATGGTTGTGCCTGAATAGGTGGATGCCCAAATAGCATCTCAAATGGTGAGACATGTAAATCACCTCTGGGTCTGCTTCTGAGATAAAATAAGGCCAGAGGTAGAATTTCAGGCCATTTCAAATGAGTCTCAGTGCATAATTTGCCAATCATAGTTTTAAGTTCCTTATCCTTTCAACTTGGCCAGAGCTCTGGGGATGATATGGTGTATGAAATTTAGAAGTTATCCCCAAACATGAATAAATTTGTTATAAGACTGAGTCAGTAAAGTGAGTTCCTCTATCAGAATCAATACGTGCTGGCAGGCCAAAACGAGGAATAATTTCTTTCAAAAGGATTTTGGCAACAAAAGCCGCTGTGGCCTGAGCAGTAGGAAATGCTTCAGGCCACCTGGTCAGTTGATTGAATATGACCAGACAAAATTTATAGTGTCCAGCTTTTGGCATAGAGATAAAATCAATCTGCAAATATTCAAATGGTGTGTAAGCTAGAGGATGTCCACCAAAAGCTTTTTCTTGAAAAGTGTGCTGATTAAAGGCCTGACAGGTGGGACAAGCTGTACATATTTTGGAAGCAATTGTAGTTATTCCAGGTGCTATCCATACTCTTTTTTTTAAAACCCTTGTACTTTGGTGTATTGTCTCATAGGTGGAAGGTTGGTAAGGGTGGGCAATGGGGGTCAAGTGACTTGCCCAGGGTCACACAGCTGGGAAGTGGCTGAGGCTGGGTTTGAACCTAGGACCTCCTGTCTCTAGGCCTGACTCTCACTCCACTGAGATACCCAGCTGCCCCATCCATACTCTTTTAACAGAGTCTACAATGCCTTGGTTGTCAAAATTACCGTGTTTATGGATGGAATGACAAATTTGGTTATAGAAAGCCTTAGGGAGCAGGGGCTTGCCTTCAGATGACACCCATACTCCATTTATCTGTTTTGCTTTTAAATCTCTGCTTCCATTTTCCCACTTCCTTGTCATTATAGGAAAGGGATAGATCCAAATTATCAGTAATTGTTAGTGGCATAATTAACTCAGGTCCTTCTAAGGCTGCTAGTTTGGCTGCAGCATCTGCTCGATCATTTCCCCTGGAGAAAGGGCCAGTGCCACCTGTGTGTGCAGAGCAGTGAACAACAGCTATGGCTTCAGGGAGTTGGATGGTAGAAAGATGTTCAGTGATAAGGTCTGCATTGGCAATACACCCTCCAGCTAATGTTAAGAATCCCCTTTGAAGCCATAACATGCCGACAGCATGACATATGCCAAATACATAATGGGAGTCTGTGTAAATTGTGACCCTTTTGTTCTGTGCAATGATACAAGCCTGTTTTAAAGCTGTGAGTTCTGCACCTTGTGCACTCACATGTGAGGGTAAAGAAGCTGACCATAGAGTATCCAATTCTGTAACTACTGCAGCTCCTGTATAGCGCACACCCTCTCTCATAAAAGAAGAACCATTTGCAAATAATATTAAATCAGGATTGTCCAAAGGGGTGTCCAGTAAATCACTAGGAGGTTTACCAACAGTGGACACCAAAGATGTACAATCATGTAAAGGTTCTCCAGAAATTGGCAAGTGAGGGAGCAAGGTTGCAGGATTAAGAGCTCCATGGCGTTTTAATGTGATATGTTCATTATTCAATAGGGTTATCTCATATCTCGTAATCCTTTCATCAGTAAATGCCCGAGTTCTATGTCATAATAACAATGCCTCTACCTCGTGTGGGCACATTATGGTCAGAGGGCATCCTAGTAGCAAATCAGCAGATTTCGTCACTAATAAAGCTGTGGCAGCTACTCCTCTAAGGCATGGTGGTGCTCCTGCAGGTATTGGGTCCAGCTGGGCTGAATAATAGGCTACTGGGCGTTGATTGGGTCCCAAAAGTTGAGTTAGAACATCTGAGGCTACTCCTTTCCTTTCATGGACATATAAAGTAAATGGTTTGTCATAATTTGGGATACCAAGAGCAGGGGCAGACAGGATAGCATGTTTTAAATTTGAAAGAACTGTTTGGTGTTCCTTTTCCAGTTTAAGTGGTTCAGGGACTGTGTTTTTTGTGAGTGCTACAAGGGACTTAGTGATTTCCCCATAGCAGGGGATCTACTGCCAAAAAAATCCTGTTGCTCCAAGTATTGCCCTCAATTGTTTTTTAGTGGTAGGATCACTTAAGTTTTGGATACTTTCAATACATTGTGGAGAAATTAAACGGGACCCAGCAGTTAAAATAAATCCTAAATATTGCTCTTTTGGGAGACACTACTGAACCTTTTCTTTTGAGATTTTGTGGCCTCTTTTATGTAATTCTAAAAGAAGATGTTAACTATCTTCTTGACATGTTGCGGCATCTGGTGAGGCCAAGAGTAAATCATCTACATATTTGATTAACTTGCTGTTTTAAAATATAATATTGTCGGTGCCTTTGCTCAAAATCTGTGCAAAAAGGGTCGGGCTTTCGACATACCCTTGGGGCAAAAGTGCCCATGTCCACTAAGAAGCTTTCCAGGTGAAAGCAAAGATATGTCTGGAGTCCTCATTTATAGGTATGGAAAAGAAGGCTGAGTACAAGTCTATTACTGTAAAGTATGTAGCTGTGCTAGGAATAGAAGAAATGATAGTATTTATATTGGAGACTACAGGGTGTCTCTTTATAACATGATTGTTCACTGCCCTCAAATCCTGGACAAATCGATAGAGATGCTTGCCATCAGGCCCCAATTTTGGCTTTTTAACAGGCAGGATTGGAGTATTATCTTCTGATTTACAGGGAATTATGATGCCTTGGTCAATTAGTGAATTTATAACTGGGGTAATGCCCTCTATTGCCTCCTTCGAGAGAGGATACTGAGGAATGGAAGGAGGTGGGCTAGATTTTCTTTTAATTTGGACAGGGACAGCTGATTTAAGTATGCCAGCATCAGAAGGTGATGTGGCCCAGAGAGACTCAGGTATATCTGTTGGGATTTCAAAAGTGGGAGACCCCTGTATCTTATGACTATATTAAAGGAGCACAGGGAGCAAAGTTAAGGATTCCTCAGGAAATTCCAGTGACATAGAGCCATCTGGAGAGCAATTTATTGTGTCTCTAAGCTTGCATAAAAGATCTCACCCCAGCAGGTTTATAGGGGAGCCAGGCATCAATAGGAAAGAGTGCTCCACATTTAGGGGCCCTATGGCTACCGTTCTAGGGGAGAGCTTTGGTATGATTTGGGGTTTTCCTGATACCCCCACTACACTTATTGCTCCTATGGAATTGCAATATGAGTCTGGTGTACTCTTCAATACAGATCTGGAAGCTCCAGTGTCCAAAAGACAGTCATAATAGGCATTAACAAGTTTTAATGTTACATAAGGCTCGTCAGTATGGGGGGCAGTGGATGGGGACAACAGGCAGTAAGGCATCAGGGTATGGAAAATCAAAGGTTGTATCCTTTGATCCTTGTGCCTCAACCCCCCCGTACACCTTCATAATCTTTGGGTGGGCCCATGGGCTCCTCCTTGAGGGGCAGTAGCAACCTTGGTGGTTCGGGGCTGAGCTCCACTCAAGATATACTGCTCTGGAGTCATTTGGTATGAGTTAGAAAATTGCCTGATCCATATACCTAGATCTGTTACTAGTCCTAAAGTCACGATCCCTGAAATCATTGTTTCCATAATTGTTATTATTTCTATAATTTCTATAATCATTATTTCTATAGTTTCTATAATCATTATTTCTATAATTGTTATTATTTCTATAATTATAATTATTTCTAAAGTTGTAATTTCTGAAGTTATTATTTCTAGATGCCTTATTCCAAATCCTACAGTTCATCATTATATGACCCCTTCTTCCACAAAAATGGCATATAAGGGGCTGAAAGTTAGATTCATGGAGAGGGGCAATTGCCATTGGTTAGTAGCAGACACTTGTAGTCATTTTTCAACTCTATCGCTTACAACAGAGTCAGTCAAGGAGTCTAGTCTCTTATTAAACATGTCCATATTCTTTTTAAATATGTCCAATAAACTATTACTCTCTTCCTGTTTCTCTTTATGGTTGTTAAAGACATAAACAGCAGTTCTCCTTAACTCATCAAGATCCATTTCGGGCCATGTACGGCAATTTGTTTTAAAATGATCTACAATCTCTTTATGAGAGTTATGGACAAATTGTTCCTTTATTTGCCTTACATCCTTTTTAACAGAAAGGTCAAGTTCCATGTATCTATTTCCCATTTCAATGAGCCTGTCCATGAATTGGGAGGGTGTCTCATCATCAGATTGTGTAATGCTTTTAAATTTGGGCCAGGCCTGAGGTTTCTCAGCACATGCTCTCATTGCTCTTAGAAGGGCACCCGTAGCAAGATATAAGTCTGAGTAGTCTTTGTGGTCATTATACCAGTTAGGATCTTCAGATGGCCAGTGTACTGCGTTACGTCCTCAGGGTTTGTTAGCATGGGCGAGAATTTTAGTCCAAGGTATTTTCAACTTTACAGTAGTCCAGTGGATTAAGTACTGGATTTGGAGTCAGGAATAAATGAGTTCAAATCCTACTCTAGACACATTCAAGCTCAGCAGCCCTAGGCAAATCACTTAACATCTCCCTGCCATAGTTTCTTCATCTGTAAAATAGGGCAATAATAACACCTACCTCCCAGAGTTGTGACGATAGAATGAGATAAAGACTTAAAGTTTGAAACAGCACAATTATGTCACTAAGTCTATTGGGACACTCTATATGAAGTACTTTGCAAGCCATAAAGTGCTACATATTAGTTATATTATCAAGTATGTATCCTTAGTAGAATGCAAGTTGGATATAATGACTCAAAGTCCAGTTTTCTACATCAGGACCAAGTTCATATATATCTCTTGGTAGTCATCGTAGATGACATTTTTATAGCAATTTAAAGATTTTAAAGAACTTTACACACATTTTTTCATCCTTAAAATCACACAGTCAGGCAGCTAATATTCACCGTTAGTGCTATTGACAAAGGAGAAAAACCTAAGCACATGGATGCTGGGTACAGATTTGCTTATATGGCATAATGTGAGGAACTCTGAGAAATCTCCCTCCTGATCCCTTCTCACACCAGTCTCTTATCAGGAGCATAGGATCATAGATTTAGATCTGGAAAGCACTCTAATGCAGATAAGCAAGTGGCAGAGATAGAACCCAGGTTCTCTCATTCTCCATCTAGGATGCTATTCTTTATACAACTCTTTATTGTACATTCCTTTGGATTAAGCATTAACTTTTTTTCAGAATTTTAAAAAATGTAGAGTGGGACAAGAATAGTTTAGGTCTGCAGAGAATTCTGGGATTGACAGTCTTTTGTTTATCTACACAGGAAGGAAGGAAAAGAAGGAAGGACAGAAAGATGGGAGGAAATGAGGAAGAAAGGACGGAAAGAAGAAAAGAAGGAAGGGAGGATCTGAGGTTAGATGTGAAAGTCTTCTTGATTCCAGGCCCCATACTCTGTGCACTGGGACTCTTGTTGCCTTAGTTATTTGTAGGGTAGTCCCGAGTCTGGCTTAAAGTCTTTAAGCAACTTACTTATACTCTCAGTCCTACAGGCAACTCTTTAGGTCTAGAAGCTACAGATGAATCTTGCTGATTTACCTCTTGGGAGGAGGTACCTCCACAGAAGAAATCACAGGCCTGGACAGAAGTAAAATAAAATCATATGCTAGTTATATAATAGGACAAAAATAAAACATAATTATGGATTGAGGTGGATACAAAGGTGAATAATTCTGAGTTTATATAGTAGAGAATTGTACAAATCTAACAGAAAGTGGTTTATGATGAGAAAAGTAGAAAGTGTCCAAATGCTAAATTCTTGAATTATTTTTTCCTAAGGAACTTGAGGATCAGCAACTACATAAAGAACTTTTTTGGGGACTTTCTTCTCTGCAACGATGGAGGTTACTGGATGCTCTATCGTGGTTGGTGCTACTGACTATTCAACAGGGACTAGTCAAGGCCATTAAGAAATCAGAGGAAGTTTAAAATGTTCTTTCAGAGTCTCTCTCCCCATCTCACATGTGGAGTGAAGCACTTCCCCAGCCTCTTTTGAGCTTTCTGTGAGACTGAGAAAGAAGAAATGATGGGTGAAACCCAGCACCTTCAACTAAGTCTCTCACTTTCTAGGGGAAAGAATTGTGTCTGATCTAGAGAATTCATAATGAAAAGAAAAAGTCTGATTTCTGGTTATCCTCTGGAGCTGTGTATAAACTCTTAAACAAACAAACAAACAAACAAACAGATGAATGAATAAATGAATGAATGAATGAATAAACTGCTACCAAATTGAGGTCGACTTCCATGCCAGCTCTCCTGGCATGATACCTCTTGCTCCCTACCCCCCTCCCATTGCTACCTACTTCTGAGGATGAAGCAACTGCTAATGAGTGTAGACCACCTGGAGCTCCAGCTTAAGCAGTTGCTTAAATAGCAGAAGCCTGGGATGCTGAGGCATCTATTGGCTTTCACAACTCAGTAGGGAAGAGGGTCAGCCTGTGTGGAGGACATAGCAGGAAACTGGCATTTGGTGCTGAAATTCATGTTGACTTACACCCTGAAGTTTCCTTGCTGGAAGAAAATGGGTGCAAAGATAAGGGTTTAAAGCCCCAAATATCCTTTTTTCCCTTGATACTGCTGAAGTATAGGGAGCATCAGGTGACAGATACATCTTCAAAATAGTAGTCTTCTAGGGGGCAGCTGGGTAGCTCAGTGGATTGAGAACCAGGCCTAGAGACGGGAGGTCCTAGGTTCAAATTTGGCCTCAGACACTTCCCAGCTGTGTGACCCTGGGCAAGTCACTTGACCCCCATTGCCTACCCTTACCACTCTTCTGCCTTGGAGCCAATACACAGTATTGACTCCAAGACGGAAGGTAAGGGTTAAAAAATAATAGTAGTCTTCTGTAGTCTACAGCCTGATTCATTCAGTGATTTTGTTTTTGGCCTTATTTTGTCTCCTTTTTCTCATGATTAGTCTTTTAATTCCTTCCTTGTGTCCCTATTATCATTTCTGCTTTCAACTACACAGTGGAGTAGAAAAGGAATTGAACTAGTATCAGAAGTGCTAGGTTCAAATTTTGTCTCTGATACTAATATGTGACTATGATGAGTCATTTAAATTTTTGAGCCTTTGTTTCCTTAGTTGTCTATGCCAGGCATGTAAAGACTTCCCTTGGCTGAAGGGGCAGATGAGAACAATTTGTTCCAGTCATGAAGTCAATGATGGCTATGGAGCACTTAGAGTTTGGTTAGACAATAGAAGAAGCCAAGGTCATCTGCTGCTTCTTGAGCCATCACCAGTTATCGTGATGTTTGTTTTACCTCTGGACTTCAATTACTCTGGAAGTGACAGTGAGTCTAATCGATGAGTTTGTGCAACTCTGCCTTAAATCTAATTTATACTTAAGTCAAAAGATATCACTAGTGATACCACTTCATTTCTCTTTGAGTACAATGGGCAAAAACCATCCATGTACCAAGTGCTTTTTAAAAAATCAACATTGTCTCATTTGATCCTTACAACAACCCACAAATTAGGTAACATCATCCTCATTTTACAGTTCATAAAACTGAGGCAAATAGAAATTAAGTAACTTGCCCAGGGTCATAACAGCTGTGTCACACAGTGTCTGAGGACAGACTTGAACTTAGATTTTCCTGCTTCAGGCCCAGAACTCTATATACTTTATGATCTAGCTACCAATTGCAATTTAGGCTACATTAAGAATGATATAAGGTCTAAGACTAGAGTGGTAAAGAACATTCTATACTGCTCATGACAGATCTGGAATATCACATTCAGTTCTAGGTAGGGCTACATTTTAAGGATGTTGATAAGCTGGAAAGCTTCCAGGAGAGGGGAACCAGAGGAGTAAAGTTAATAACTTGTCTTCAGTTATTCAAAGTGTTGTCACATGTAAGAAAGATTAATAGATTTGTTCTACTTTGCCCTAGAGGGCAGAAACAAAGTTAATGGTTAGAAGGGGCAGAGAGGTATATTTTTGCTTGATGAAATGAAAAATTTTCTAACGATTAGGAGATTAGACTAGATTAACTCTAAGGAATTTTCTGGCTCTGAATTTACAAATCTGAGCTACCCCAAAGTAGAATGGACTGTTTTAGGAAACTATATTCTCCTATCCTGGAAGTCTGAAAGTAAAAACTGGATAACCGCTCATTGAGTATCTTGTAGAGAGGAGATTCTTATTCAGGTGTTGATAAAATCTTATGGCAGGGCTGGAAAGACCTTTGGGGTCATTTAGTGCAAACTCCTCATTTTATATATGAGGCAACTGTGGCCTCAGATGTATGCAGAGTCACAAAAGTAATAAATGGCACCTGGGATTTTAAATTAGGGACTATGAAACCAAGTTTAGCACTCTTCCCACTATACTCCTGAGGATCTTTAAAATTCTAAAATTCTATGAGTCTTCAACAAGTGATCCTTTTAGCACCTACTTGAGTACTTCCAATGGTGGTGACATTATCCAGTGTTTTGTTGAAATTCAAATAGTTCTACAGTTTCTTAGTATTTTTATGAATTATAGTAGTAAGAGCACTGGCACTGAAGTGAGAGGATCTGTATTCAAACCCTGCTTCTGACACACCAAAAAAAATTTTTTTGGGGACTTAGTTATGTGGGATTTTTTTAATCTTTTTTTCTTTTGTTAATGAATCTATTTAGAGATAAAAAAAATTTTCCTGAAGAACTGGTTTGGCTGAACCAGAATGTTTTGGTATGTTTTTTCATTGTTATTAGTTTTGATGAAACTATATTTTGTTTCTATTATTTGTTCTTTGACCTAAAAATTCATTAGAATGAAATTATTTTTCACCATTTAATTTTGAATACTTTAAAAAAGACTTTATTAATGATAATTTTTATCATATTGTGGTCATGAAAGAATTTGTTTAATACATCTGCTTTTCTGCATTTATGAGGTTTTTATATCCTTGTATATGGCCAATTTTTACAAATTGGCTTGCATCCAAGAAAAATGCATACTCTTTTTTCTGTAATTGACAGATTATCCGTTATACCTAATTTTTCTAAAATTATATTTAGGTCCTTAACTCTTTTCTTCTTTAAAAAATTTTAAAGTATTTTTTAGGTTTGAAAAGGGTATATTGAAGTTCCCATCTATTATAGTTTTGAAATAAATTTCTTCCTTCAATTTGATGAAATTTTCCTTTACTTAGATGTTATGCCATTCAGTGTGCATATAGATGTCTATGTTAAGTATTGATATTAATTTATCATCTGTAATGCCTTTAGTTACAATGTAGTTTCCCTGTCTTTAAAAAAAACCTCAAGTTTATTTTTAGCAGAGATTCTAAATTTTAAAAAGTAGTGTTAGCAGAGATTTTTTCTGCTAACACTACTTTTTAGAATTTGCATGAAGCAGAATGAATTCTGCTCTAATTCCTCATTTTAACTCTGTGTGAATCTTTATGTTTCAAGTGTGCTTCTTGCTAACAAAATATTGTTGGATTTTTTTTTGGAGGGGGTATACGAAACTGAGGATCTCTGTTACAACAGCTTGCGTTTCCTTTGAAATCTAAAACAAATTCAGCATGTAACTTTCAAAGTAGTCCTGCTTTTCTGGGGTTCCTTCTGGCCTTCCTTCTGTTCTGTGCATTTAAAAAGCCCCACTTCATTGACCCTCCTTTTCTTTTGGGATTCCTTTCTCTATTCCTCCTTTTATTCCCACCACTCTCCCCTTTGCCAATAAACAAAACAGAACAAAACAAAACATTTGTAACAAATATGCTTAGCAAAGAAAAAAAATCTTATATGTCATGTCCAAAAAATAATGGCTTATTCTATACCTTGAAAGTATCACCTTTCTTTCAGGAAGTGAAAACATGCTTCATCATCTATTCCATGGAATTGTGGTTTGTCATTGCATTGATCAGTTTTTTTTAACATTTATTAATAATCATTTTTAACATGGTTACATGTTTCATACTCCTATTTTCCCCTTCACCCCCCGCACTCCCCCCACCCATGGCCGACGCACTTTTCCACTGGTTTTGTCATGTGTCCTTGATCAAGACCAATTTCCCAATTGTTGGTAGTTGCATTGGTGTGGTAGTTTCGAGTCCACACCCTCAATCATGTCCGCCCCGACCCATGCGTTCAAGCAGTTGCTTTTCTAATATGTTTCCTCTCCTGCGGTCCTTCCTCTGAATGTGGGTAGCGTCTTTACCATAAATCCCTCAGAATTGTCCTGGGTCATTGCATTGCTGCTGGTACAGAAGCCCATTACTTTCAATTTTACCACAGTATATCAGTCTCTGTGTACAATGTTCTTCTGGCTCTGCTCCTTTCGCTCTGCATCAGCTCCTGGAGGTCTCTCCAGTTCGCCTGGAACTCCTCCAGTTTATTATTCCTTTTAGCACAATAGTATTCCATCACCCGCATATACCACAGTTTGTTCAGCCATTCCCCAACTGAAGGACATACCCTCCTTTTCCAGTTTTTTGCCACCACAAAAAACGCAGCTATAAATATTTTTGTACATGTCTGTTTATCTATGATCTCTTTGGGGTACAAACCCAACAATGGTATGGCTGGGTCAAAGGGCAGGCATTCTTTTATAGCCC